>NW_011889297.1:2317687-2381455 GCF_000151845.1 Pteropus vampyrus | reverse complement strand
AGTTGTATCCCTATACATTGGCAATGAAGAATAATTAAATTAAATTAAGAAAACTACTCTTTTCATAATAGTGTTAAAAAGAATAATGTATTTAAAAATAAGCTTACCAAAGGAAGCATAAGATGTACTCTGAAAATTACAAAACATTGTTGAATAAAATTAAAGAAACTGAAATAAATAGAAAAAACATTAAATATTTACGGATTGAAAAAAATAATATTATTAACATGGAAATACTCCCCAAATTGATTCGTATCCAGGAAATCCACATTGAAATCTCAGCTTTCAGCTAAAATTACCCAAAATGAGATTCCATGAATTAATGACCTTTTATCAGTAATAGAGTTTTTTTTTTCCAGAAATTTCTGAAGATACAATATATTAACTTAAAGAAAAGGAATCGATATTGAACAAAGATATGACACATGAGATATAGAACCAAGGAAGAAGGGTTAGTCAGGGTTATCCAGAGAAACAAAACCAGTACGATGGTGTGTGTGTGTAAAGAGATTAATTTTAAGGATTATGTGTGATTATAGAGGCTGAGAAGTCCTAAGAACTGCAGTCAACAAGTTGGAGACCCAGGAGAGCCAACAGTGTAGTTCTAGTCTGATTCCAAAGGCCTGTGGGCCTGGAGAGCCAATGGTGAATGTTTCAGTATGAAAGCTGGTGGGCTTAAGAGCTAAGAAGAGTTAATGTTCCAGTTTGAAGGCGGGAAAAAAACTAATGTTCCAGCTCTATGTAGTCAGGCAAAAGAAGTTCCCTTTTACTTGACGGAGGATTAGATCTTTTGTTCTATTGAGTCCTTCAGCTGATTAAATGAGTGCCACATACATTAGGGATGGTAATCTGGTTTACTCAGTCTACCAATTCAAAGGTTAATCTCATTCAGAAACATCTTCACATACGCAGAATAATATTTTACTAAACATCTTGGAACCTTTGGCTCAGTCAAGTTTACACATAAAATTATCCATCACAGTTGGCTCTGCTGCATTCAGTCTAACAGGCTGAGATGAATCTTGAAGATCATCCAGTGGTCCAACTAAGTAGCTGAACTCTTTTTAAACTGAATCTAATGTGTGACCTCAATGTTGAAGAGAAATAAAATAATTATTATTACAACTAAAGTTTATTAAGCATTGTGCTACATCTTTTTCTTAATTAAAGAATTTGCTTTTTAAAACAATTCTTTGAGTGTAGTGACTATTACCATCTCCACTCTACAAATAAGGAAACTGAAGCACAGAGAGATTGGGAAATTTGTCCAATGTAGTAGCAAATTGCCCAGGTAAAAATAATTAGTACAGTCAGAGTCAATACCCAGAAATCCTAACATGAGAACCTGAGCTCTTATACTACTAAACTATATAGACAAATACACACACACACGCACGTGGCATATAAGTACATGAAAATATATTCAACATCATTATTAGCCATTAGGAAAATGCAAATTAAAACTACAATGAGATATTTAAAAAAGTTTTTCAATTACAGTTGACATTCAATATTATCTTAAATTAGTTTCAAATGTACAGCACACCAGTTAGATTTTTATACAATTTACAATGTGATCTTCCTGATTAGTCTAGTACTCATCAGGCACTAAATAGAGTTACTACAACATTATTGACTATATTCCCTATGTTATACTTTATATCTCTGTGACTATTTTGCAACTACCAATTTGTACTTCTTAATCCCTTCAGGTTTTTCGCTCAACCTCACAACTCCCCCCTCCATCTGTCAACCATCAGATTGTTCTCTGTGTCTATGAGTCTGTTTCTGTTTTGTTTGCTCATTTATTTTGTTATTTAGATTCCACATATAAGTGATATCATGTGTTTTTTGTCTTTCTCTGTCTGACTTAATGACCCAGTACTTCCACTTCTGGGTATACATCTGAAGAAATCCAAAACACCGGTTCAAAAAAAGTATATGCATTCCTATGTTCACTACAGTGCTATTTGCAATAATCAAGATGTGAAAGTAGCCTAAGTGTTCATCAATAGACCATTGGATAAAGAATATGTACAATAGAATATGACTTGGCCATTAAAATGAAATCTTATCATTTGCAACAACAAGGGTAGACCTAGAGAGTATTATGCTTAAGGGATATAAGTCACACGAGAAACTGCAATGAGATATTATTATACATCTATCAGGATGGCTAAAATAAAAAAAAATAACGATAACATCAATTCTGATGCAAAGAAAGTAGATTACTCATGCATTGGTAGTGAAAATGTGAAATGGTACAGATACTCTGAAAAACAGTTTGGAAGGCGAAAATATTTCAAGCTCAAGTAGGATTTTGGTGCTATGAGCCCATTGTGGCCTCTCCCACAGGTGGCCCCAAAATACCCCTTCTAAACTGCTAGAGACCCTCAAAACACCAAATGAAAGTCAATGGTATAGTTCAAACTTTTCCTTAGATATTCAAATACAAACTGTTGACAGATGGTTTAGCCAAGGGAAGTGGCTTCTCCAAGGTTTAGAAACCAGGTGTCCAGACTTTCAACACAGTGATTTCCTCTATGACCTAATCACCTTTGTTACCATATTGAATACTGTGGCAGTTTAGAAAAAAAAGAAGTAAAAAATGAAATAAACAGTAGTGAACATAGGTCACTGGGAAACTGCTAAGAGAAGAATAGGGATCACACTTTGGGAAAAGATAATAAGATGATTTTATATGATGAAAGTAGTAAGGAAATATTTAGAGAACCACTTCCTCCCTCAATTATTGCAACAACTTCCTAACTAGAATGTCATTCTTTTGAAACCATCCTTCAAACTAGTGCCAAAAAGAGCACTGTTTAAGTCATAGTTTTGAAAATATTTCATTTCTGCTTTAACTACAGTGAGCTTCTATTGACACAAAAATCAATGACACTAAGGATTCACAGCTAAAAGCAATAGACAGTATATATTACAGATTTTAAAAAGGATTACATTATGTAGTCTATGCTAATGGATTGAAAGAATAATTAAAACGGCCAATTACATAAAGCAATATACAGATTTAGTGCAATCTCCATCAAAATCCTATCAGCATATTTTAAAGAAATAGAACAAAAAAATATCACATTTGTATGGAATCACAAAAGACCACAAATTGCCAATGCAATCTTGAGAAGAAAAGAACAAGGCCAGAAATAGCACACTGCCTGAATTCAAATTATACTACAAAGTAACTAGAACCAAAACAGCATGGTATCAGCAGAAAACAAACAAACAAACAAACAAACAAACAAACAAACAAAACAAAAAAAAACAGACACACAGACTAATGAAACAGAATTGAGAGCCCAGAAATAAATTCTGGTGTATATAGGCAAATAATTTTAGACAATGGAGCCAAAAACATACAACGGTGAATAAAAAAGCCTATTCAATAAACGGTGCTGGGAAAATTGGAAAGTCACATGTAAAAGAATGAAGCTAGACTGCTGTCACCATCACCAAAAATTAATGCGAAACTGGATCTAAGACCTAAATATAAAATCCGTAACAATAAATTAAATAGAGGAAAACATAGGTACTAAACTCATGGATCTTGGATTTAGAGAGGATTTTATAAATTTGACCTCAAAGGCAAGGGAAGTAAAGCAAAAAATAAATAAATGAGACTATAGCAAACTAAAAAGCTTCTGCGCAGCAAAAGAAACCATCAACAAAACAAAGAGGCAACCAACTGAATGGGAGAAAATATTTGCAAACAATGCTTCTAATAAAGGCCAATATCAAAATATACAAAGAACTCATACAACTCAACAAAAACAAAAAGTCAAATTAAAAAATGGGCAGAGGACCTGAACAAACACTTAACCTCAAAAGACATACAAATGTCCAACAGATATATGAAAAGAAGCTCAATTTCACTAGATATTAGGAAAATGCAAATCAAAACCACAATGAGATACCATCTCGCACCTGTTAGAATGGCTACCATCAACAGGACAAGTAATAACAAGTGTTAGAGAGATTGTGGGGGGAAAGGAACCTTCATACGCTGCTGGCTGGAATGTAAATTTGTACAGCCACTATGGAAACCAGTATGGAGGTTCCTCAAAAAACTATAAATAAAATTACCATATGACCCAACAATCCCTCTTTTGGGTATTTAACTGAAAAACTTGCAAACATTTATCCGCAAAGATATATGCACCCTGATGTTCATAGCAGCGTTATTCGCGTTGGCCAAGATATGGAAACAACTGATGTGTTCTTCAATAGATGATTCAATAAACAGGTTGTGGTAAATACATACAATGGAATAATAATCAGCCATAAGAAAAGATGAAAATACTGCCATTGCCACAACATGGATGGGTCTTGAAATTATCATGACAAGCAAAGTAAGTCAGACAGAAAAAGTTGAGAGCTATATGATTTCACTTACGTGAAGGATATAAATCTGAAAGCAACAAATGAATAAGACACACAGAGCCTCGTGGACGCAGACAACACTTTAGTTTTTCCCAGCGGGAAAAGGTAAAAGGGGTCAAATATATAGTGATGGAAGGAAATTTAACTTTGGATGGTGAACACACAATACATTATACATAACATATTGAATTGTATACTTGAATATTACATAATTTTATTAACCAATATCACCCTAATAAATTTAATAAAAAAACAAATGAAATAAAATAAATAAATGAATAATAAATAAACTCCAACTAGGAAACGTAACTATCACCAGTGGCAGCTACAGTATTAGGGAGTGTTACCCAAGTGTGTTTGGTGTAGTAGTCTCAAGCAAGGGGCAGAGCAGGACATGGAAAGACTATTTCTAAGTAATGAGAGATACCATCTGGAGAAATTGATGGGAAAGCTTCTGAGGAAGAACTGTATTGTCCAACAAATATCAATTTTAATGACATCATTTGTCTTCATTAGCTGGTGAAGCCTGGCTTGCATTTGCAGGTTAAAAAAAAACATTAACGATATGCTACATGTAAAACTTAGACATACGCATGAGGAATTATGGAAGTGAAAAGGCAAGGAAATCTTGTCTGAGATAAGTTATGGTGGTGCTGAGCCTAACAAGCTTAAGGAGCTAACTTCAGGAAAAGGGAGTCCAGCAGGATTTTTTAATCTTGAATCTATGAACATATTGGGCCACATAATTCTTTTGGTGGGGAGTTGTCTTATGCATTGTAAGATATTTACCTGCATACCTGGCTTCTACCTATAGATGTCAATCACACATTCTCTCCCCTAGGCTGTGACAATCAAATATGTCTCCAAATATTGCAAAATATTACCTAGGGAGGCAAAATTGCTCCTGGGTCAAAATCACTGGTGTGGGTAGAGCTGAGAAAGGGCATTTTGGGTAAACGAAACACTAAGAATAAAGATATGTATTCAGAAAACAGCACTGGTATATAGAGAACAATAAACAGTTTTACATAACTTATAGCATAATACCCAAGCTAGAAAAAGACAATAGACGAGTACTGTCAGACAGGAACCCATTCACACAGAGCTTGAATAGTATATTGTGCTAAATAGTCACCATTTTCCCTCCTGATATGTTCTCTTCTTGCTCTGATTTATATGTGTGGCATCACATGGGCTTGCTTGTCCTTTGAAGATCACTTGGCTTTAGCCAACAGAAACCTTGGCAAGAGAACGCAGGATGGGGTCAGAGAGTTTGAGTATGTATCATCCTGGCTTCCCCTCTGCAGGGCTCTGATTTGGTAATAGCTTTATTCCCTTATGTTTATAGCTTCTTTCCACTGACCCTTTTTCTTGGCTCTAGCTCTCATGAGGTTCTATATACTATTCCTTCTACATATCCTTCTTCAGACTAGGGGCGGTAAAATTTTATGATGTTGCTGGTCTCTGGGTGCCTTTAATATACGTTTTTTATTATTTTTTTATTTCAGTTTTAAAATGTTTGCTTTAAAAAGTGCAAAGAACTAAATCTTCCACATTCAACCACTCTCTCTGTTGCCCATTAATATATGGAAACCACTGGGAAAATGGAGATGGGGAGTCATGAGATCATTTAGATCTTGGAATTCTGATATTAGATAAAGCTTGTCAGAATTATTTTAAAAGAGTCTTCCTTAATGCTAAGAGAGACAGAGTTGAGAACTACCAGCTTGAACCCTTAAAATAGATGACATCATCTATTCCAGAACGAGATCACATCTCCCACCTACCCACCCTGAAGGGCTGGAGTGGAAGTAAGAGTGAGAAAGTAGACAACCCCAATCTCCAAGTCTTTCAAACCATGAGCCTGTCCTGGGTCAAGTGTAAGGAGAATATGAGAATTAAAATGGATATGAAATTATATTTTAAACTGAGTTTGACTTACTCTTAATATCTGCAGGTAATTAGAACACTGTGGTAGTCAACTAAGATGTCATCAAGGGACAGGAAAGGATAATTTAAGAGAACACAGTTGAACATAGAGATTGAAGAAAAAAAAAACTTCAAACAATTTTGAACTAACCCTCTTATTGTAGAGACTACTCAATAAGCCAATTTCACCTATAAAATAAAGACCAAACAACTTTAAAAACCCTACAGTACCCTCCATGATGTGATTTATGTTTATATTTTCAAACCCAGCTCTTACCACTCCATCTAAGACTACCCTGTGTTAATACCACACATCTCAGTGCCTTTATACTTATTGCTCTCTCTGACTGGGATAATACTTCCTGAACATTTGTCCACTGGTAACAGTCCTCCTTCAATATTAAACTCAGATACCAACTCTCTGAAGCTTACTTCAACCCTGTTGTTAATTTTTTCCATCCTTCCTTTCCCTGTGGTCTCAATTCGTTAGGAATTATCTCTTATGGCGCTAATTACCACATGTTAGATTCAGCTAAGAACTTATTTGTCTCTTCTGCTACTCTGTTTGCCCCTCTGCTTTACATTTTGGTTTGGACGTTGTTTTCTACAAATATAAGAGCAATTGAATTTTGATTTTAAAAACAAGTCTAAGATTTTAAAATTGGCACAAAGTCGATCCTGAAAAACGACTGCCAATGCTTCTCATAGTGGAAACATTTTTGTTGTTGTTGTTTTTAGTTCAGCAAGTATATGTATATGTGTGTGTGTGTGTGTG
Source organism: Pteropus vampyrus (assembly GCF_000151845.1). Taxonomy (NCBI): domain Eukaryota; kingdom Metazoa; phylum Chordata; class Mammalia; order Chiroptera; family Pteropodidae; genus Pteropus; species Pteropus vampyrus. The sequence continues at coordinate 2,374,353 of NW_011889297.1, read as the reverse complement.
TGTGTGTGTGTGTATATACACACATATACATACACACACACACACTTGGTTGTTATTATATGTTAAGATTTTGCTAAACAGTGAATATTTTCTCATATTCTCCACGTTAAAAAGCTATTTTGTGTTTATTTTTTATACTCACAATTAAGTAAATGTTTATTAATTTGAATGAATAGTAATTATTATAACAGCTGTAGTTATTAAGGACAAACTGTGTACTGAGCATTTGATAAAGGTTATCTCAGTTCATCTTTATAATAACTTTAAAGAGAAAGAGATCATAAACTTGATTTCACAGATGAAGAAAGCAAAGTCCCAAAAGGTTAAGTAAACTACCAATGTCTCACAGCCAGGAAATAGTAGAGCTAAGACTGAAATATGGATTAATCTGGTTCTAGTTTCTATGTTCTTGACCACTGAACTACATGGTACTTACATTTAGTGAATATTTACATAGGGTATTAGCTGTCATTTCCAAACTACAAGGTAAAGAATAGAAACTTCTTTTTGTTTTATCCATTTCCTACCAAGTTTCTGGTCACAGCTGTTTTTGAATGCAAAAATATAAGATGCCAACTCGGTATCTCAGAAAGCTCAACGCATTATAAAAACATCAGAGGAGTCTGCTGGAAATCCTCTTGCCAAAGCCTCACTTTTATGAATGAAGAATCTAAGTTCAAAAGAGATTGAAAATCAAGGAACTAATTAGAGGCAATTTTGCAATTCTGTATGACATTTGGACAAATAACTTCCCCTTGCTTAACCTTCGCTTTCCCATCAGTAAAATAAGATGCCATTATTAAACTGTTCACAATTGTTGGAAAGGGTAAAACAAACAAACAAACAAACAAACAATCAAAAAAACAAGAGAGAGTGCCGGTCAAAGTGTCTTTCATCATTACTACCTCAATCTAACTTCTCAATAAAACTTTAAGAAAATAATAAAGATCAGTTTCTACATTCTTAGCTAATGTAGAAGCCCTTGTAGTTCAGACTGACATTTTTAATTTCTTTTTTCCTCCAGCTTCAAAGCCCTCTAAAACACATAAACAATATCTAGTATGACGTTTATTGCCACTTGAGATGACACTTGACTTGACAGCAGCAGCCTCTGTGAAAAATTCGTTAAGAGATTTGAGTGGCCTGTAATCTCCGGTTGAGTCATCAGTGAAAAGAGACTGCCATAAAAGCTAATATCTTATGTTGTATTAATAGAAGCCTAATGTCTGCAGCAAAGAAGAGATATCAGAGAGAGGCTTACAAGCTGCTTCAGGTAGAGATACACATGACAGCAAGGGACCAGGCTTGGCTTCCCACAATCCCAAATTCAATTTTAACAGTTCACTCTTAGTTGAACAATCTCAGAGGCACTGAGTCATGTTCACTGATGTCACTGACACTCAGTGCAGAGAGCGCAGCCAACCTAGTAATGAACCCTGGGAGACATGGCTGACTTGATCCTTAATATGGGCCATTTATCCAGAGTGCTCTGTCTTGAGGAGGAGTCTACTCAGAAGATAAAACTTCAGCTAGGGAAGACTGCTAGGAAAGTAAAGCATTAAAAAGAGGGTTTTAGAAAGGCTTTGTGTGTAATTTTTTTCCAAAGCAAAAGTATCTGAGTGAATGATGTTCCCCAGTTATAAGGAGTTTTCTCTTTTTGTGGTATAAGTCGAGAGATAGATTCAGTAGCCTCACAATCTGGACAGAGCCTGAATCATGATGTACATTATTTTATCTTCTCTTTCTCTGCCATCTATAAAGAAGCCCTCTCCTTTTCCTTGTTACAACAACACAATAGTTACCACAGCTGTTTCAATACAATAGAATGGGCTAGTTTTTATTAATATCTTTTTTGGTTTTTGGCTGAGGAGTAATTTAGATAGCAAGGGTAGAAAGTCTGCCTCTGATCCCAAGTTCTACCATTTGATGTGACTTTGGACAAGTAACAATCTCATCTATCTGAATCTCAGTTTTCTTATCTGCCTAATAGGATTAACAATCCATGACTTACCTTTCTCTTATCATTGGAGTTAAGATAAAATCAATTAAAAGACAGGAAAAGGCCCTGTAAACTATAACAACGTGACCATGTAAGGCACTTTTACTTTTGCCGTTTATACTATAGACCTGTAAGTTACATTCCTTGAGTCTATACTTTAAGCCCTTTCAATTATTCATTCAAAGCATATTGAGTTCATACTATGTGTCAGGTACTATGCTAATCACTGGAAAAACAGCAGTGAACAAAGAAAACAAAAATCTCTGCCTCTGTGGAGTTCCGCTAAAGGAGTAGGCAATAAATGAGGAAACAAACCCATATGAATCAGACCATTTCTGATTCTGATGAGTTCTATGGTTGAAAATAAATGAGGAATTATAATGGAGAATATATGCGTTGATGTAAGAAATGTTCAAACCTGCAGAGAATTTTTTTTAAGTTTATTGGAGTAGCATTGTTTAATACAATTATGTAATTTTCAGGTGTATGTTATAATTTGACATTTATACATTCTATTGTGTGATTACCATCTGAAGTCCAGTTTCCTTCAGCTACCATATATTTGACCCTCTTTACCCTGTCTACCTCTTCCCTCCTCCCACACACCCTACCCTCTGGAAACCACTAGTCCATTGTCCATGTCCCTGAGTCTCTGTCCTGTTCATAAGAAGAGATGAAATACTACCATTTGCAACAACCTGGATGGACCTCAAGATAATCATGCTCAGAAAAATAATTCAGACTGAAAAAGTTGAAAATCACATAATATCACTTATATGTGGGATATAAAGCTATAGAGAACTTTTATAATTTTTATTTGAACCAAACTGATAACATTCTGCTAAGCAAGGTCTCAAATGTTCTGAGGAATGACAGATTTGCAGTTGTTTTTGTAGTGACCTCACCTTTAGAAACAATAGGTTAAGGATAAGACATGGTACGTGCTAACCGCCATGTCTCACTTCTAGTTAGTTATCTGCTAAAAATTTATTAACTAAAGGGATTTACTGGCCGGATCACTGCCTATAGGTACAAAATATTTAAACAATGACGCATTCTGCTTCTGTACCCCTGCTTGCTTACCCACCTCTTAGTTATCAGTTAATGAATGGAGGAGATATAGTCTTTTGTGTAAAGATTAAGGATGTGGGGGATGGGATCGAGGGCTTAAAACCTTTGTGCCCCTGCGTCTCAGGGCTGCTCCTTTGCAAGGACAGCCGCCGGCTAATAAACTGTCTCTTGGACTGGAGCACTCGAGTTGGGCCTGGTTATTTCGGTCACAACAGTTTTTACACATTTAGAATTTAGGAGGGAACCTAAGGAAAATCATATGAAGGTAGGAGAAAGCAAGGTGTGTGAATCTCTATGATTGGATTACAGGATAGGTGGTTATAGCTTTGAGGGGTCTGCAAAAGAGGAATACTTTTGGCATTTTAAGTGTATGTTAAACTAGATGCACAAGAACAATGGACAGGACTTGCTTAAGGCAAAGATAAACCTTTTATAGGCCTGGAGCATGACTACCCACCAGGACCTGCCCAGTTAGGAATTTATGATCAGATCACCCTGTGAAGTTATTTTCAGTCACTGATCTTGTCAACTTTTTTTACATAGCCTCTTTTTTGTTCACATATGGAATATGGAGACTACTTTATATTGGGTGGTCTGAAAAGAACTCTCTGTAATAATGACATGTAATATGAGACCTAACTTACAAGAAGGAGTCAGCCATTTGAAGGTCAAAAGTGAAAGTTTGTTGCAATAGTCAACTGCAAGCACAAAGATGCTGAGTAGGGCATAAGCTTAGCATGTCTGATGACCAGAATAAAGGTTAGTAAACTCAACAATTAAAAAAAAAAACTGCTGATATATGTGACAACATGGATATATTTAAAAAAAATGTTGAGTGAAAGATCTCTTATACAAAAGAATGAATACTATATGATTTAATATAAATAGCACTTAATAACAGGCAAAACTAAACTATGGGGACAGAAGTTAATATAGTGGTTACCCCTAGTAGTGGGATATGGGCATTGAATGAAAGGGGCATGAAGGAACATTCTGGGCCAATACAAATCTATACCTTCTTTTGAATGGTGGCTACACAACCATATATGTATTTGTCAAAACTTTATCAATGTGCACTTATGATAAGTTCAATTTACTGTATGTAAATTATACTTCAATAAAAGAGAAAAAATGAAGAAAGAAGTGAGTGAATGAGAGAGGGAAAGTCAGTAAAGTGGATCATAAAGAGCAAAGAATAAGGTCTATGAGATAAAGTTGTAAGAGGTAGAGAGGAGTCAAATCAAGTAGACCATGACAATATGTTTGAATTGCACTCAAAATTTGATGGGAGTGCAGTAAAAAGTCTTGAGCTTGAGAGTTACATTACTTAGATTAAGTTTATACAAGAAATCTCTGGGTGCTATGTTGAGAATTGATTGTGAGGTAGGGAATGGAGAAATGGTGTTGGATGAAGCAGGGTGACCAAATAAGAGTCTACTGCAGAAGTCACAAGAAATCGTGACCTAGACAATGATGGCTATAGAGATAGAAGAAAAATGATTAGTAATATATTTTAGAGGTAGAACTCTCTGGACTTTCCTTTGAACTGATGAGGAAAAAGAAAAAAATCAGGCAGAATCCTAAGTGTTAGACCTGGCAAACTTGGTATGACGTAGTCATAGATGAGAAAGGCTGAAGATGGAGAAGATATGGATCTCTGTTATGGCCATGTTAGGTTTAGGAATTTCTCAGGTCTCCATAGTCTTAGGTTCATAAACCATGCCTGGGTGGAATGTGATGAAAGGGGAGATGAATTATGTACCTGTGTTTGTTTGAAGGCAGTGAGTTATCTTTCTGAAACTGCATTTCCTACTTCTGGAGGCATTCATCATTTAGAGCCCATAGCTTCTCATGTACTTATTGAAGTGCCTAGAAATAAGAAACAACTTTCTACTTGCCTCTGAGTTGATCAGGACTCATGTTAATTCTTTTGGCTTGACCTAACACATTAAGGGAGTCATAGATACATCCAGGTTGTGGAGGAGAGAGCAAGCTGAGCACAGAGCTAAAATACAGATCTCAGGAGGAATATTTGAAGGAGTTGGCTCTGTTTACTCTTGTGAAGAGTAAAGAAGATGTGGCCAATGCATTTGGACATCTGAGGAACTGTTACAATACAGTGTACAGAGGGCAGAATCTGTGTCAAATCCAGGAACCATGGTTAAAAGTGAGATAATGACAATTCAGTTCAACACAAGGAAGAATTTTAGAATAGTCAAAGACGTCTATGGATAAAAGCATGATTTGAGAGATGGTGAACTTTCTGACATGGAAAATGTGTAAAGAAGGGCTGCTTCTGGTATTGAAGTATCACTTTCTGGTGATACTTCAGCTTTATAGGGAAGGCTGATGGCTTTTTTTTTTTTTTTTTGTCAATGGCACGTTTGACACATATGGGAGCCAATGGAGCCATACATTACTCTTTTCATGATTAGTATCCTTGTCACCAATGCCCATCTGCTTTTTTAGTTAGATCACACCTTTTATTCGTTTCTTACTTCTTTGGAGCCAGCACTTTTTTTCACTGCACAATATCATTAAGCCACAGAGATTTTAAAGACCTTAAATCCTAAAAGCACACATGGAAGTCCTTCAGAGACTGTCTGTCCTTTACATTTCTGAAACTCCCTTCCAAGTTGGCAATAAGAAGAATTACTTCCCAACTGCAGGGCTAGTGAGAGTCCTCCTTTCTCTCTCTATCATTGTTCTTTCTCCTTTCTTACTTTCTTCTAACCCTCCACATGTTCTTCCTCTTCTTCTACCTATTCTCTTCCTTTATTCCTCCATCCTTCTATCTTCTCTCTCCTATTTGCTGCAGAATTTATCCCCCAATTTTGCTACTGTTTCTAAGCTTTGATTAGGCAGTTTGTCTAAATGCAGCTCACATGGTCCTCAAAGTTGGGCATGGAGTGATTATAATCCTCCAGTGACCCTTTTCTTTTATCTATTGGCTCCTGTCTTTCTCACCACACCCCAATTAAAAAAAATTGGGGTTAGGGCTACTTGTCCAGTATAGCTCATGTTCAGTAGGTTAGTGTACCACTGAAAGCTATTATAACCACAGAATTCCAACATCAACATCTATTCATTAATTTATTGATTCATTTAACATGATCTGTTATGTGTCAGATACTGTTCTAGGATAGTGATGAAAAAGAAATACAAAGTCTCTACCCTCATAGAGTTTACAATCTAATAAGAAAAAACAGACAATGAAGAAGTAAAAATAAAATTTAATAAAAATAATGAATAGAGAGTGATAAGGGTTATACAGAAAATAGGTAAGGTAAAGAAACCGAGAATGGATTGATGGCTATATTCAGTAGGGTGGCCAGATAGGCCTCCAAAGCAGTGGCATCTGATAAAAAAATAAAGAAAGAAAAAGAGTAAACAAAGCAAATACTGGAGGAAAAGCATTCCAGGCATAGGAAAAAAACAAATGCAAAGACCTGGAAGAGACATCTTGCTGGTCATGTTTTATAAATAACAATGATTCCAGTATGGCTGGACTATTTTAAGTGAGGGAATAAATAGCAGATGAGGGACCAGACCTTATAGAGCCTTAGGAGCCAGAAGGACTTAATTTTTATGCAGAGAGAGAGAGAGTTTTAAACTGGAGAATGACTTGATTTGATGGAAATATTAAAAAATGATTTCTCTGGCCGATGCGTGAAAAATATTCTGTCAAAGAGAGAAACAAGGGGGCTAGTTAGAGGGCTATTGAAGTAACACAAGGAAGAGATGATGGTGGTTTAGAATGGGGTATAAGTACTGTGGTGAGGAGTGATTGGATTTTGGATGTGATTTGAAAAGAGTGTATCCTAAAAAGGCTAAAGGCAGTAAATAGAAGTTAAAGACTTCCCCAGAAATTGAGATATTCATGACATTTAACAAGCACATTCTAGAGAAAGGTCACTTTGTTGTCTAGAGATTAGGCTGTAGGGAAGGATTATGGAAGGGAGATTTGAAGTTAAGAGAGTTTTCTCCATTTACAAATTTAGTCTACCCAATAGAATGATTATACACAGTGTTTTATCCATTGTTGCACATACCTAACCCTACACTAGCTATCTTTCCCTAAACCAAGTCAGAATGACCACATTATCTCTTGTGGAATTGGAGCTCAGTAAAAAACTATAATGAATAGCATGCCCTACCCATGGCAGGGAGAGAGCTTAGTATACTCTCAATATGAGAAGCAGGGAAGCACCAACGATCAAGGCCAGTGACCTATTTGGGAAGGTGCGCACTATCTCTAACAATAAATAGCCAAGGCCCAGAGGATTCTGGGAAACATGGCTGAGTGAGAGACATCCTCAGATCTCTCCCCTTGAAACAATAATAAGCCGAACATCTAAAACTCAACAAAAATCATCCAAGCTACACAACCAGCACATCTGAGCTTGGGGTCTGTGCATAAGACTTAACACAGGGAGTCAGGTGGTAGACTGGGAGAAACAAAGAAACTCACACTCGCAGGCAGAGTTCCCTGCAGGAGTAGGAGGAAAAGAGAAGGAGTGGCAAGTTCCCTGAACAACCCTGCTTGGGAGAGATGTGACCTCTACCCGGCTGGCAACAGTGCCCAGGCATCAGGGGAGAAGGCAGAGAAATGGGGATGGCAAAGAAGAAGGAACAGCAGAGAAACAATAGTTGATTATTACCAGCCACGGTTGCAATACCCCAGGCTGAGCCACAGGCCCCATCCCCCAATCCAGAGAGGCCCACACCACGTATCTTATAAGACCGAACACTGTGGAGCCCCCAGGGAATCTGAGCAAATGCTACCAAAACTGTCACTAACACTGACAGAAACTGAGACTGAGGGTAGCAACCATGATTGAACATCTATAAGAAAAAAAAGCATTATTAAGACTTTACATAAAACAGGGATCCAAGAGATTTAGACGCCACCTACTGGAAACCAAAAGAAAAACGCATTTGCAACAGGCTAAAGAAAGACCTTTATATAATAAATCTTTCTGGCAAAAAAAAGCAGAATACACTTCCATTAATGTCCAGGAGGAGAAATAGTACATTAAACACTATGAATGACCAAGGTTACAAGACAGCTCAGAAAGAAAGAAAAATCTCCAGAAAATATGCTTAAAGACAAAGAAATATGCGTCTTAAATGACAGAGAATTCAGGAAGGCACTTCTGTAAAAACTCAATGACATACGAAACAATTCATATCAACAATTTCAGGAACTGAAAAAAAAATTAAATGAGCAGAATGGGTTCTTTAGCAAGGAGATTGAAACTCTCAAAAAGAACAGAATAGAACTTCTGGAGATTAAAAACAAACTGCAAGAGTTGAAAAAAGGAAATAGCAATCTTGGGAAAAAGAGTCAACTAAATGGAGGAAAGGATCAGTGATATGTAAGACCGAAATCTAGAAATAAATCAGGACTTGGCGGAAACATGGTGGAGTGAGAGATGTCCCCAGATCTCTCCGCTTGAAACAACAATAAGCTGAACATCTAAAACTCAACAAAAAACACCCAAATTGCATACCGGCACCTCTGAGTGTGGGATCTGCACATAAGAGCTATCACAGGTCAGAATCCTGGGTGTTGGGCAGTGGACTGGGAGAAATAAAGAAGCTGCCTCTTGGAGCCTCCAGAGCTCGCTGCAGGAGGAGGTGAAGGGGAGAAGGTGCAGTGACTTCCCTGAACAGCGCTGCCTAGAAGTGCTGCGAGTTCCACGCAGCCGGTGGCAGGGGCCATTCATCAGGACAGAAGCAGAGAAGTGGGATGGGACTATAGAGAATCAACAGTTGATTTTTACCAGCTGCAGTTGTAAAACCAAGGCTGAGCTGCAATTCCCAACTCCCAAACCAGAGGGCCTCTACCCTCATACCCTCTGAGATCAATCACTGCGGAGCCCCAAGGGAATGTGAGCAAAAGCTGCCGAGATTATAGCGGACACTGACAGGGACTGAAACTGAGGGTACCAAGCGTGATTAAATATTTACAAGAAAATAGAAAAGGTATTATTTAGGCTTTATATAAAGCAGGAATCCAAGAGGTTTAGATGTCACCTACTGAAAACCAAAAGAAAAGAGCCTTCTTTGCAGCAGGCTAAAAAGAAAATTTTATATAATAAATCTTCTTTCTGGGAAAGCAGAAAAATATACTTCCATTAATGCCCAGGCAGAGAAATAGTCCATTAAACACCATGAAGGACCAAGGTGACAAGGCATCTCAGAAAGAAATAGAAAAATCTCCAGAAAATAAGCTTGCAGACATAGAAATATGTGACTTAAATGACAGAGAATTCAGGATAGTACTTGTGAAAAAACTCAATGAGCTCCGAAACGAATAATATCAACAACTTCAGGAACTGAAAAACAAACAAACAAACAAATAGATGAACAGAATGAGTTCTTTATCGAGGAGATTGAAACCTTCAAAAAGAACCTAGTAGAACATCTTAAGATAAAGAACAAACTGCAAGAGTTAAAAAATGAAATAACAAGCTTGGGAACACAGAGTAGAACAAATGGAAGAAAGGACCAGTGATATCAAAGACAACAATCTAGAAATAAATCAGAAGGAAGAAGAGACAAACCAAATAATGAAAATAATAAAAGAGAAAATCAAGAACTACTTCATACCATCGAGAGAGGAAACAAGAATAACGGGCATTATCAAAGGCAAGGAAAATGAGCAGGAACCAGAAAGCATTTTCAGACAAATAGTTGATGAGAATTTCCCAAATCTAAGGAATGAACTAGAGCTTGTAATTCAAGAAAGCAACAGAACATCCAATTATCTCAACCTAAAAAGACCTTCACCAAAAAACATTGTATTAAAGTTATCAAAAATCAATGAAAAAGATAGAATTCTCAAGGCAGTCAGAGAGGGGAAAAAAAAAAAACGGTAACATATAAAGGTAAACCCATTAGATTATCCTCAGACTCCTCACTGCAAACCTTACAAGACAGAAAGAAATGTAAATATTAAAAACATTTAATACTATTAAGTGAGAGTAACTACCAGCCTAGAATAATGTATCCAGCTAAGTTCTCCTTTAGATATAAAGGAGAAATTAAGACCTTTCCAGACATACAAAAATTGAGGGAATTCTCCACTACGAGGCCTGCACTACCGGAAACACTGAAAGGGGTCAGCTAACCTACAACAAAATGAAAATAAAATACATAATTAGGAGTAAAATGACTATCAAGCAAACAGAAACAGAGAAGTGCAATCCTTACTAAGAACGGGGCATTATAAGCTTAAATAATAAGAACAGAATTGCTGTAGCAAGATATTAAAGAATGTTCAGCATACATAGGGACAAATTGAGATAACAATGACTAAAAAGGGAAGGATTTGAAAATCCAAATTTGCAACGAGAAATGGAGATAAGATATATGCAGAAGAAAATGAACGACTGTATACATATAACTATCCTTTGCATATTTGTAATAGTAACCACACCCAGAATATTTAGAACTGAAGTAGATAACATAAAACAAGAAAATCCAGAGGGGAAACCCACACAAGCCAACCCAAATAAAGAAAACAGAAACACAAGGACAAGGCAGCAATGGAAACACCAAGCTATCAGAACACTAAAGATAAAATGGCTATAAGAATGTTAATACAATTGACAAACCCCTGGCTAGACTCACTAAAGAAAAAAGAGAAAGAACACAAATAAACAAAATCAGAGATAAAAGAGGAGAAATTATGACTAACATTACAGAAATACAAAAGATCATGCAAGAACACTATGAAAAAGTATATGACATCAAATTTAATAACTTAGAAGAAATGGACCAGTACTTAGAAAAATACAATCTTCCTAGACTCAATCAAGAAGATCTCGAAAATCTATATAGACTGTTCTGCAGCATGGAAATTGAAACAATCATCAAAAATCTACCAAAAAAGTAAATGTCCAGGACCAGATGGCTTTACCAGTGAATTCTACCAAACATTCAAAGATTTAATATCTATTCTCCTCAAACTCTTCCAAAAAATCAAGGAGGAGGCAATATTTGCCAGTTCATTTCATGAGGCCAATACTACTCTGATACTAAAACCTTGGAAAGATAACACAAAGAAAGAAAACTACAGATCAATATCTCTAATGAACACAGATGCAAAAATCCTAAATAAGATACTAGCAAACAGAATACAGCAACACACTAAAAAGATAATACACATGATCAAGTGGGCTTCATCCTAGAGTCACAGGGATGGTTTAACATACACAATACGATTAATGTGATACACCACATAAACAAATTAAAAAATAAGAATCATATGATCACAACAATAGATGCAGAAAAAGCCTTTTACAAGATACAGCATCCATTTACCATCAAAACACTTAATAAAATTGCTATAGAAAAAAGTGCCTTAACATAATAAAGGACATCTATGACAAACACTCAACCAACATTATACTTAATGGTGAAAAACAAAAAACCTTCTCTCTAAGATCAGGAACAAGGCGAGGCTGTCCATTATCACCACTGTTATTCAATATAACATTGGAGGTCCTAGCGAGTGCAATCAGACAAGAGAAAGACATAAAAGGCACATAAATAGGAAACAAAAAAGTCAAACTGTCACTATTTGCAGATGACATGATTCTCTATATAGAAAATCCTAAAGACTCCACAAGAATACTGCTAAAAACAATAAGCAAATACAATAAATTCCTGGATACAAAATCAATGTTGAAAACTATAGCATTCCTATACTCAAAGTGTCAAAAAAAAAAAAAAAGAAGTGGAAAATAATTGCACTTGAAATTGCAACAAAAAGAATAAAATACCTAAGAATAAATCTAACAAAACATGTGAAGGACCTATATAATGAAAAATATAAGACCATATTAAAAGATATCGAACAACATATAAAGAAAAAAATGAAAAATATTTTATGTTCCTGGATCAGAAGAATCAACATAATTAAAATGACCATATTACCTAAAGCATTATACAGATTTAATGCAATCCCCATCAAAATCCCACCAGCATTTTTTAAAGAAATAGGACAAAAAAATCATCAGATTTATATGGAAGCACTAAAGACCCTGAATTGCCAAAGCCATCCTGAGAAAAAAGAACGAGGCTGGAGGCATCATTCTGCCAAACTTCAAATTATGTTACAAGTGACAGTAATCAAAACGGCATGGTATTGGCAGCAAAACAGACACATGGACCAGTGGAATGGAATAGAGAGGCAAGAAATAAACCCATATTTATATGGGCAAGTAACTTTTGACAAAAATGCCTAAAACATACAATGAAGAAAGGAAAGCCTCTTCAATAAACGGTGCTGGAAAAACTGGAAAACCACCTGCAAAGGAATGAAACTAGACTGTTGTCTATCACCATACACCAAAATTAACTCAAAATGGATTAAGGACCTGAATATAAGACCTGAAACAATAAAATGCACAGAAGAAAACATAGTAATTAAACTCAGGGACCTTGGACTTAAAGAGGATTTTTTAAATTTAACCTCAAAAACAGGGGAACTAAAAGATAAAATAAATAAATGGGACTACATCAAACTAAAATGCTTCTGCTCAGTGAAAGAAACCATCAACAAGCCAAAGTGATAACCACCTGAATGGGAAAATATATCTACAAGCAATGCCTCCGATAAGGGCCTAATATCAAAAATACACAAAGAACTCATACTAATCAATAACAACAAAGAAACAAGTGATCCAATCAAAAAATGGGCAGAGGACCTGAACAGACACTTCTCCCTAGAGGACATACAAATGGCCACCAAACAGATGAAAAGTTTCTCAACATCGCTAACTGTTAGAGAAATGCAAATTAAAACCACAATGAGATACCATCTCAAAGCTGTTAGAATGGCTGTAATCGACAGGACAAGTAATAACAAATGCTGGAGAGGATGCGGAGAAAAAAGAACCCTCATACACTGCTGGTGGGACTCTCATTTCTGTTCCACTAGTCCATGTGTCTGTTTTGCTGCCAATAACATGCCATTTTGATTACTATCACTTTGTAGTATAACTTGAAGTCAGGCAGAGTGATGCCTCCAGCCTTGTATTTTTTTCCTCAGGATGTCTTTGACCATTCAACATCTTTAGTGCTTCCATACAAATCTGATGATGTTTTGTTCTATTTCTTTAAAAAATGCTGGTGAGATTTTGATGAGGATTGCATTACATCTAATGCTTTAGGGTAAAAGGTCATTTTAACTATGTTGATTCTTCCAATCCAAGAACACAATATTTTTCGCTTTTTTTCTTTGTATCTTCTTTGATTTCTTTTAATAGGTTCTTGCAGTTTTCATTATATAGGTCCTTCACATGTTTTGTTAGATTTATTCTTAGGTATTTTTATTCTTTTTGTTACAATTGCAAAAGGAATTATTTTTTCTACCTCTTTTTCTGACGCTCATTATTTGAGTATAGGAATGCTATGGTTTTTGAACGTTGATTTTGTTTCTATTGACCTTTAACATTTTAGGAATGTTGTGTCTTGGTGTTGGTTGTTTGAATTCCTCTTGTGAGACATTTCATGCTTCCTGTACTTGTGTGTCTATTTCCTTCATCAGTTTAGAGAAGTTTTCTGTCATTATTTCTTCAAATAGTTTCTCAATCCCTTGCTCTCCCCCTTCCTCTGGTACTCCTATGATGTGGATATTGTTATGCTTCACATTCCAGTGAGGTTTCTTAAACTATCCTCATTTTTTAAATTGTGTTTTTCTTTTTCCTTTTCTGATTGGGTGTTTTCTATTACTGTCTTTCTTTCGCTGATTCTGTTTTTTGCTTCATCCAGTCTACCGTTTATTCTTTCCACTGTATTCTTCATTTCACTTATTGTATTTTTCATTTCTGACTGGTTCTTTTTTATGCTTTCTATGTCTTTTTTTTATGCTTACTCTCTGTTGAAGCTCTCATTGAGATCATCTATTCTCCCCTTAAGTTTATTTAGTGTCTTTTATCCATTGTTTTGAACTATGTCTCTGAACTCTGTCTCCGGTATGTTGCTTGCCTACATTTCGTTTAGATTATTTTTTGGAGTTTTCTCCTGTTGTTTCATTTTGGGCATGTTTCTTTGTTCTCTCATTTTATTTGCCTCTTGTGTTCATTTCTCGGTATTAGGAATATTTGCTTTGTCTTTTAGCCTTGGCCAGATGGCCTTATATTGTAGCTGTCCAGTATGGCCCAGTGGAACAGTTTCCCTAAACACCAGTGCCAGGTGCTCTAGATGTGATCTTTGTGTAGGTTTTGTGTTCTTTTCTTGTAGTTTAGTCTTTATTGCTGTTAGCACATCAGTTGATGAGATTAACACTAGGGCTTACTAACTATGAGTTAGTCTTTATATCAGGGTATGTGTTGCTGTGTGTGGGCTGATCCACTAAGTGGGATTTGCCCTAGCAGGCTTGTGTACTTATTGAGAGCACCCTTTCAGTATATCACTTATGGGACTAGTTAAGTGTTGCTCTGTTGTGGTTTAGCACCAGCTTCTGGGGTTTTGGTTTTCTGGCCACTTTTGAGGAGCTCCCCAGTAGGCCAAGGTCAGCTCCTGCCTTTGCTCAGGGCTACCTGGTTGGAGCTACAAAGCAATCCGCAGATGGTTGTTGCCTATTCTGGATCTATATAAATGGAGAAGACAATGTTGTAAACCATGGTCTGATTACCACCAGTACGTGGTTTAGTGGAAAGACCAGTGCTCATGAAGGCTTGAGGCTACTTGTCAGTTGCCTTTAAGACTCTGCTACTGGAAGAGCCTTTAGGTGATACACAAGTTGAGTGATGCAGGGACCCAGAGTCATCTCAATATTTGAGTACGTTCTCCCTGGCCACTGCAGTGTCAGTTTACATGCCAGCACTGTCTCTGGCTTCCTGTAAAAGTCTCAGATCACAGCAAAGCAAGCCACTTCTCATCTTGGGCCTGCAATCACCTGATATTTATTCAAGAAGTACTGCAGCTTGGTGGAAGGAGTTTGTGGCCCATCACCAAAACGTTCTCCCAAGATGCATGGGCTTTGTGTGGGCAGCACAAACTTAGTGCTGTTGTTTGCTATTGAATTCATGTCCCAAGGAAAGCACAGGATAGGGCTGGGATGCCTGGAAACAGGTTCACCACAGGTAATTTGCGGGTTGGGTTGGGTGGCATCTCTGAGACATGGGACATTCAGGACTATACAGCACCATATTTGCTGCCAGTTCTGGGTCTGCGGGCTCCCACAAAAGTCACAGGTCACTGCAAGACCCACTGCCAATTGGGTCAAGCCTACAGACACCCGTGATCTGCCCAAGCGATATCGCAGCTCATATAAGCAGCAGTGATCCACTTGCAACAGTTTTGCTGAAATGCACACAGAGCGCTGGCCAAGATCTGATGCCTATGTGGAATGTTCGCCCCAGAAAGAGTTTGGGCTGAGGCAGCTGCCTGGCAACAGGCCACCCTGGGCAATCCATGGGTTGGGTATGGCAGCTAATCTCACCGGGTCAATGTAGCTTCAGAATCAGCCATGCAGGGGGAGTACTCAGTACAGGTAAGCTTATGCCTATCTGTTGACTGCCTTGTCGTGAGGCCCAATGATGGCACAATGGAGACTGTCCCTCTAGCCCTTACTTCACGGCCATATCATGCAATCTTTTCCCATATGACTCATGTACTTTTCGAAACTCCATCCTTCTGCTGGGATCCAGGGCGTGTGTCTGTGAGTGAGAGATTCTGTGTGTGGGCCATTTAAGGCAATGTCTAGGTTTTTAGGTTTCTTCTGTCTCACCCAAATGGCCAGAATCCCCACTAATATTTAAAGTTGAATATTTTGAGAACTCTTCTCTGGACTGGGACCCTGGGCTGGGGAGCTCTAGTATGGGATTAAGAACCCTCTCTCCTTCAGAGGGGCCTCTGGAGCCATACTCTCCCTCTGGGTGCCCCGCCAGCACGTGTAGGTGCAGGTCTAGTCTGTTTCCTGTCTTCTCCCCCTCCTGCTGGTTTCTATGTGGCTCTTTCTTTATATTATCAGATGTATGTGTTATAATCAGCTAAACTTCAGATGATTCTCCACATCGATTATTTTATAATTTGGTCGTAATTTTAATGTGGTCCTGAGAGAACGTGAGCCCTGCTTTTACTTAGTCTGTCATATGGACACTTCTTCCACCATGCTGTTTTGATTATAGTTGCTTTGTAGTATAATTTGAGGTCAGATAGTGTGATGCTGTGGCCTTGCTTTTTATCCCTCAGGATCGTTTAGGCTATTAAAGGTTTTTAATAATTTGATACAAATCTGATAATTTTTGTTCTATTTCTTTAAAAAATGCTGATGGGATTTTAATGGGGATTGCATTAAATTTGTATATTGCTTTGGGTAATAAGGCTTTTTTAACTATGTTGATTCTTCCAATCCATGAAAACAGAATATCTTCCCATTTCTTTATGTCTTCTTCAATTCATTTAGCAATGTTTTATAATTTTTGATGTTTTGTACTTCACAAGCTTTGATGAGTTAATTCCTAGGTATTTTATACATTTTTTTTTTTACATTTGCAAAAGGATTTCTTTTCACCTTTTTTTCTGAAATTTCATTGTTAATATATAAAAATGCAATGGATTTTTGTACATTGATTTTGTATCCTGAAACTTTACTATATTCGTTTATTGTTTCTAATTGTTTTTGTGTGTATGTGGAGTCTTTATGATTTTCTATGTAAAGAATTGTGCCATCTGCAAAAAGTGACAATGTGAATTCTTCATCCCCAATGTGGATGGCTTTTAGTTCTTTCTCTTGCCTTATTATTCTAGCTAAGTCTTCCAATACTATATTGAATAAGAGTGGTGCGAGTAGTCATCCTTGCCTTGTTTCTGATCTTAGAGGAAAAGGTTTCAGTTTTTCAACACTAAGTACAACATTAGCTGAGGATTTGTCAAATATGGCTTTCATTCTGTTGAGGTATTTTCCTTCTATACCCATTTTATTTAGTGTTGTAATCATAAATGGATGTTGAATCTTATAAAGTGATTTTTCTGCATCTATTGATATGAACAAATAATTTCTATCCTTTATGTGGTGTATCGCATTGATCAATTTGCATATATTATACAATCTTTGTGCCCCTGGCATGAAGACCACTTGATCATGTATGATCTTTTTAATGTATTGTTGTATTTGATTTGCTTTTTATTTTGTTTAGCATCTTTGCATCTGTGTTCATGAGAAATATTTGTCTTTAGTTTGTGTGTATTTGGGTGGGGTGTATGTGTATGTGTGTTATCCTTACCAGGTTTTGGTATCAGGGTAATGCTGGCTTTATAAAATGAGTTAGGAAGTATTGCCTCTTCTTTAATGTTTTGGAAAAATTGAGAAGAACAAGTATCAAATTATCTTTGAATGGTAGAATTCACTAGTGAAGCCATCTGATTCTGGACTTTTACCTTTGGAGAGGCTTTTGATAGTTGTTTCAATTACCTTACTGTTGATTAGTCTATTTAGATATTGTATTCTTTGTGATTCTGTATAGGAAGGTTGCTGTATCCAAAAAGTTTTGATATGTTGTATTCTCATTCTCATTTGTTTCTTTGTATCTTTTGATTTTTTTTTATTCTTCTATGACCTAATCATTCTTTAGTAGCATGCTTTTTAATCTCCACATATTTGTGTTTTTTCCTGCTTCTTTTTGCAGTTCATCTCCAGTTTCAAAGCATTTGTGGTCAAAGAATATGCTTGGTATGATTTCAACTTCGAATTTTTGGAACTAGTTTTTGTCCCAACATATGGTCTATCCTTGAGAATGTTTTATGTGCACTAGGGGAGAATGTAGAAGTAGCTCTTTTCGGATGAAAGGCTCTGTAAATGTTGATTATATCCAATTGGTCTAAGGTGTCATTCAAGGCTGATTTTTCCTTGTTGATTTTCTGTTTGGATGATCTATTTAGAGCTGTCTCTGGGATATTTAAGTCCCCTACTATACTTATGTTTTTGTCAGTTTCTCCCTTTCTTTCTTTTAGAGGTTGCTTTTTATATTTTGGTACTCGCTGATTTAGAGCATATGTATTGATAAGTGTTATGTCTCTTTGATGAATTGTCCCCCTTATCATTATGAAGTGTTCATCAATGTCTCTCCTTATCTTTTTTATCTTGAAATGTGTTTCATCAGATATAAACAAGGCTACACCTGCTTTTCTCTGAATACCATTTGCTTAGAGCATTGTTTTCCATCCTTTCACTTTCAGTCTATATTTGTCTTTACAGCTGAGATGGGTCTCTTGAAGGCAGCATATGGTTGAGTTTTGTTTTTCAATCAAATCTCTTCTACTCTGTGCATTTTAAGTGGTGATTTCAGTCATTTACATTTAGGGCGATTATTGATATATGAGATTTTCTTGTAGCCATTTTATTTTTCTGTTATCTGGTAGTTTGGTGTCTCCATTTTTCTTTGTCTTTATGTTTTTGTCTGTTATTTTAGTTTGGTCATAGTCTATAATTCACCCTCTGTTCCTCTTTCTTATGTTTTGTGTCTCAGTTCTAGATTTTTTTGTGTCTGTGTTGTTGCCATTAAGTTTGTGTAAAAGAAAGTTCGATATTTCTAGTAATCTTTTTTTCTTTTGTGTTTGTCTTATTTCTATTCCACTTTGAAAATTCATATCTGTACTCCCACTCCTTTTCTGTTTTCGTTGTCTCAAATTATCTCAATTTATGCTGTGAGTTCATTTCTGAGTTGCATTAACCATTCTCTTCTCCTTTCAAAATGTCTTTACCTTTTTAATCATTAGGTAGTATTTAAGTATATAATACATTATTCTTAATAAGGGCTACTCTTTCCTGTCTAGTCATCTTTCTTATAGTTTTGTATCTTTTTGTCTTTTTGTTTCAGGTGGAATAACCCCCTTCAGTATTGCCTGTAATGCAGGCCTTGTTGTGGAAAATTCCCTCATCATTGTCTCTCCTTGTCTTTTTTATCTTGAAATGTCTTTATTTCTCCTTCATATCTAAAGGAGAACTTTGCTGGATATTATTATTCTTGACTGGTAATTTCTTCTCTTTTAATAGTTTGAATTTGGTTCCACTCCCTCCTAGTTTGTAGAGTTACTGTTAAATATCCAATGAATGTCTAACAGGATTTGCTTCATAGGTTACTGTCTTCTCTGTTTGGCTACCTTTAGAATTCTTTCTTTGTCATTAATTTTTGACAGTTTTAATATAATATGCCTTGAAGAAGGCCTTTTGTGGTTGAGATTATTAGATATTCTGTTTGTTTTTTGAAATCAAGGACCCAGTTATTTCCATAGGTTTGGGAAGTTCTCATAAACTATTTGTTTGATAGGCTCTCTGTTTCCTTCTTTCTCTCTTCTGGTATACCCAAGTATTCTTACATTGCTCTTTCTGATGGAGTCAGATATTTCTTGTAGAGTTCTTTCACTTTTTTTACTCTCAAGTCTCTCTTTTCTTCCATCTGCATCATGTCCACATTTCTGTCTTCGATATCACTAATTCTTTTTCTCCATCTGGTCAGCTCCACTTTCTAAATTCGCTATTTTATTCTTCATCTCTCTCTCTCTCTCTCTCTCTCTCTCTCTCTCTCTCTCTCTCTCTCTCTCTTCCTCAGCTCAGAAGTTCTATTTGTTTATTTTTTAAAGTTTTAATCTCTTTGGTAAATTATTTTTTGTTCATTTATTTTTATTTCTGAGTTCATTAAACTGCCAATCTGAGTTTTCTTTTATCTCATTGAACTTTTTCAGAACTGTACTCTTGAATTTTCTGTTATTTAATTCACATATTTTAATGTTTTTAAGTTTATTTTCTGGAGATTTTTTATTTTCTTTCTGAGCTGCCTTGTTACCTTGGTTGTTCATGGTATGTGATGGATTATTTCTCTTCCTAGGCACTTATGGGAATGAATATATTAAGAGTGATGCCTCTTTCACAGGTTGATGATAAAAGGTTTTTCTTTTGTTTCCCAGTAGGTAGCTCTTGGGAGCACAAGCCTCCTTCACTGCCCGTATATGTGCTGGGCAGTTAAATATGCCCTTTATTCCCTGGGAGAAACTGCTGGTTATCTCTTCTATGACCAGGTCACCTTGGTCTTAGAACTCCACTCCTGTGGGAGAATGTGATGTGCAATGGGATTCTAAGCCACTGAAGTTCCAGCACTGCTGCAGCATACAGATGCAGTGTTGCATTGCCTGAAGTGTCTGCAATTCTGGAAGGGGGAGGGCCCAAGAAAGAAACAATAAATTCTGCCTACACTTCTGTCTGGGAGAAAGCTACCCTTCCAGACATTTACCTGAAGTCAGACAATTCAGTTCTTCCTCATATGTCCCTGGTGCCTTTCAAGCTGCTGCCCTAGCGCTGGTGCTCAGAGCAAGTGAGTCTGTCAGTGAGTAAGTTTGTTTGCAGGCCCTTTAAGAGTAACCCAATTCTCCAGCAGCCCTTTGTCTCACTCAGTCACAATATCCACTTGTTTTCACAACCAGTTCCGAGGGCTTCCTTTCCAGGCACTGGAGCCCTGGGCTGGAGAGTCCGTTGTGTAGGTGTGACCTATCTCTCTTCATAGGTGATCTTCACAGGTGAGATATCCCATCCAATTTTTAACCACCACAGGCAGGCGTGGGACCAGCGTGATCCGCATCTCTGTCCCTCCTACCAGTCTCCATGTGGCTTCTTCTGTATGTCTTTAATTTTAAGACTTCTGTTCAGCTAGAGTTCAGGTGATTCTCAATATGGTTGTTTTGTAGTTTAGTTGTAATTTTGATATGGTTATGAGAGGAGGCAAATACAGTGTGTACCTACTTATTTGGAGATTTGCCTTTAGGTTTGAGGTAAGTTTCCTGTAACCAGCATATAGATTGGTCTTATTTTGTTTTAATCCATTAAGCCACCCTATTACTTTTGATTGAATAATTTAGTTTATTTACATTTAAAGTAATTATTGAGAGGTATGTGCTCACTGCCGTTTCATTGTTTTCTGGCTGTTTTTGCAGTTCTTGTCTGTTTCTTTCTTATTCTCTTTCTCATCCCATGTGTTTTTCCTCTGTTTCTTTAATGTTGTGTTTATAATAATTTCTTGTTTTCTTCCGTGTACTTATTATGAGTTTTTTCTTTGTATATTGAGGTTCACATACATTTTATATGTAAAACTGTCTCTTCTAAGTTATAACACCTTAAATTTAAACATATTCTAAAGCTTTACATTTAACCCCGCATATTTTATATGTTTGATGACACATTTTATGTCTTATTTTTATGTATCCCTTAACCAATTGTTGCATTTTAATTAATGTTACTACTTGTGTCTTTTACCATTTATACTTGCTTCACAAGTGATTGATCCACTATTTTCATCATTTATTTACCTTTTCCAGTGTGGTTTTTTTGGTATGTTTTTATTATTATTATTAATTCATACCTTTTTTTTTTTTTTTACCTTACCAAAGTCCCTTTAACATTTTTTGAGAAACTACTTTAGCTTTTGCTCACCAGGGAATTTCTTAATCTCCTTTAATCCTGAATGATAATCTTGCCAGGAAGAGAATTATTGGTTGAATATTTTTTAGCACTTTGAATATGTCATGGTGTGTTGCTGCAGATTCACCATTCTGAGATAAAGGATATGAGACTTGGATAGTTGGAAGAAAATGCAGGGAGCTGTAAGCAATTATGACATAGTCCTTTATTCCAGCAAGGGCAGAGCCCATCTCACAGGGTGGCAGTTATCCAGCAAGGGCATGGAACCCCTTGCATGGTAGTGGCACTTTTTATACACCGGTTAAACAATAGTGGCGCACTGCCAAGTTAGAAGCCCGTGCATGCATACAGGGCAAATGGTTACATAAGGGGAGAAGTGCTGAGTTTTCTTCCACTGAGAAGTTAGCTACGGTGTTGGACAGGGGGAAGGCTTTTTATAGTTATATTTCTTTCTCTGCACACTCCACCCCTTCAAGGTTCCTCCTGTACACCTATTGGAGGCTTGACATGTGATCACTACAGGAGGCCAGAACTCTGTACCCATTTGCCACTACAACAATACAGGGAACAACAACATGCCACTAGTAGGCAGGCTCCAACTTCTAAGAGAGCTAAGACCCAGTGCCGAGTAGACATTAGGCCTGTCCATGTGGCCTCACAGGGCCATGCAAACAGCAGCCCAGTGGCTGTGTCTACTGCCATAAGGACACACAATACTCCCTGAACTTTTGGAAACAGTCTTATATAATCTATCTGCCACATGGTTAATGGAACCCTTTCCCTTGTTACTTTCTCCTTACATGCTCCTGCTTCATGCGGCTAGGATGCGGCATATCTCGGCTGTATACTGGACACTTGGCACAGGGCATCTGTGACATCTTCCCACTTCAAGGGAAGGTTCTATTGTTGCTTCACTGTCCACATAGTTTTAGTACTCACATGCTGCAATTGTCTATGGAACCAGTGCACCACATCAGTGGCAGGAGCCTTTTCTAGCCATCACACAAGTAGGAGGGCATCTGCCTCATCATTTCCTGGAGTTACCAAGGGGACATGACCTGTAACATGATAGACAGTTACATCCTATCTCCCATGGGTCCTATCTCCCATGAGTCTTGCCACATAGCTCATCCACACAAGGGTTTATGGCCCACTAGCCACTTTGCCATTTCCACGTAGGAACCACAATGTTAGGCCTTTAAACGTCACCTGACTTTCAGTACAAATAGTCAAGGGGCCATCTTCATGGGCTATAACCATCCACGCAGTCCATAGCTTAGACCAATGACTTCTTTGTTCCATAGCTGTATTATACCAAATGTGGTCAGTAGCTAATTGTACACCTATAGCTACCCACTTGGCTCCCTGCCCCCTACTGGACTCATCTGTATACCATGGATCAGCAGGTATGGGTGACTTCCCTTCTTGATCGGGCCATACAACAGCTGTGCACAAACACTCTCTAGTACCCCCAAAGGACCACACAACTCTGCAATTCTTTAACTGTGGATACGTTTGTATCTTATCAATTATAGCATTAGGAAAAACTTTCATCTTACCCGACCAGACAACACTCAAGAATTTGACAGATAAGCCAAGTCCCTGAACTTTGGTTGCATTTGCTGCCCAGCCACATGTTTTCAGATGCTGCAAAAGTGCCGTTGCCACTTGTTCTAGATCTGCAAGGGAAGGAGAGGTTAACATGACATCATTAATATAATGAAACAATTCCACCATTGCCAGTCAGGTCTAGGTTGCCAAATCATGGGTTACCAACCCATGGCAAATTGTTAGGCTGTGTAAGTAGCCTTAGGGTAATACCACAAAAGTCTACTGTCATCCTTCCCATATGAAGGCAAATTGACTTTGACTTTCAGGAGCCATGTCTATGGAGAAAAAAGCATGAGCCAAATCCAAAACATAATAATATGTTCCCAGCCTTGTAGTCAGTTGATTCATTAGATCATGGTTGGATGGTACTGCTGCATGCAGTGTGGGAGTCACTTTGTTCAATTCCCGATAGTCCACAGTCATTCTCCATGAGCCATCAGTCTTCTTCACTGGCCACACAGGGGAATTATATGGACATACAATCTGAGCTTTCTCCAATTCCTGAGTCATAGCCCTGATTTCATCATGTCCACCAGGCAAGCAATATTGCTTAACTGAAAATGCGCCTTTGTTCTGGCACGTTTTGTGGTGGGTGGTGAGTATGTCCCCACACTACAGTCTTCACCACCCGGACTCATAGACAGAATTCACCAGCAGAGGTCTGCAGATTGAGCCTTTGCAACGCATTCACTCTTAGGATATACTCTGATACTGGAGAATCATGCACTTTATATAGATATGGGGGCAAATGTCCTTTTCCAAGAGGCAAAGTCACAGCTTCGGCCTTAATAGTCTTTCCCTCCTACCTGTTTACATAAGCGGCTGGTCCAAGGAATATGTCTGGATTTCCATATATAAGACTGCAGTAAGCACTGGTATCCACCAGTGCAAGGGCTCTTTGCACATTGTTTTGGGACCAGTGGATTGCCAATTCCACATGCGGCCTCTGGTCCCAACATATCTCCTCCAAACGGGCACCTTAGCCTTTTCTTTAATCATATAGTGTTAACAGAGAGTCCTGGGGTTTCAAAAAGTTCTTCAAGGCCACAGGCCTAGCTCTTTCAGTGGGAGGTTTCTGCACACACCTGATTGCTGTTCAGGTTTCAACTGCCGCTACAATTATAGCAATACTGCATTAGGCTGGTGGTCTATCTTGTCTTGATCAATTCCTGCAGCTAGCAAATCAGTCCACATTTGTGTTTGGGTCACCCAAACTAGACCCTTACCATGGCCCTTCTTTTTCTTCTTGCCCCTCTGGGATCTGGGCATTATTGCATGGACACTTCTGCCCCTATCTTCACAGCATCTCCCCTCGATATCCCCAGAGCACCCATTGCTGTAGTCACTTCATGTATATGTTTCCCCACACAAGGAGCCATGATAGCGATCAAGGAGCTAAAAGCAGTAGAGGGGGCAGTCCCTAACACTAGGTCTCACATACCAGTCGTAAACTATTTATTACCCAGTCCTTGCATATCCAAATTAAACATAGCTTGTTGCATGCCCAGTTCACGAATAATCTGCACTTATTCAGCGTACATTTGCCATTTACTCACATGCTCTGGGAGTTCTCCGGTTTCATTCCAAACTGTCTGCACAGCAACAGAAAGCCATTCCATTAGGGTATGATTCCCCTGCTTCTGAGGACGATTTTGAGGGTGAACTTCTTTGGAGCTCAGCTTCCTGGTGTTACACACTTGCGTCCAAGACATCTGCCTTTTGCCAAGGCTTCTGTACCCACACGATCGCTGCTAGAGCTTCATCCACATTCTGCTTCAAAGCTATTTAAAGTACCCAGCCCACTGAGACGGCCATAGCTCAAGCTTTTTCCAGAAACTGCTCCTCCAAGGAGCGGAGTGCCTTCTCAATACTTATCGGGACCCATCAACTGCTTCCCATGGCTCAGGTGGGGTCCAAGTCATCAATACTGCCACCGCGGGATACCACATCCTCTGTGGGGGCCACATGTCCCTCCAATTCTCCAGCAAGGCAGATGTCTCCCTCACCTGGGAATTCTGCCATGACTACACCAAGTGTGTTGCTGCAGATTCATGATTCTGAGATAAGAGGTATGAAACTCAGATAGTTGGAAGAAAACGCAGAGATCCATAGGCTACTAAAACATAGCTCTTTATTCCAGCAAGGGTACAGCTCGCCTCACAGGACGGCAGTTCTCCAGCAAGGGCACGGCACCCCCTCACATGACAGTAGTGCCTTTTATACAACAGTTAAACAATAGTGGCACACTGCCAAGTTAGAAGCCCGTGTATGCGTACAGAACACATGGTTACATAAAGGAAAGAAGTGCTGAGTTATCTTCCACTCAGAAGTTAGCTACGGATGTGAGAGGGAGGGTTTATATGGTTATTTTTCTTTCTCCGCACACATGCCATTCATTTCTGGCCTGTAAAGCTTCTCATGAAAAAACCGTTGATGGCATTATTGGGTTTCCTTCATATAAAATAAATTGTTTTTCTCTTATTGGTTTTAAAGATTATCTTTTTATCTTTAACTATTACCATTTTAATTATAAGGTGTCTCAGTGTTTCTCTTTGAGTTTATATTCTTTGGTACTCTCTGGGCTTGCTGGACAGGAATATTTGTTTCTTTAGATTAAGGAAGTTTTCAAACATTACTTGTTAAAACATTTTTTCTGGCTTTTTTTTTTTCCCTCTTCTTCTTCTGGAACCTCTATAATGTGAATGTTCTTTCACTTGATATTGTTTTTAAAGTATTTTCTTTTAATTTTTTTTCAGTTAAATTTGGAAGTTTTCTGTTGCTTTGTTCCGTCTATTTAGCTGTTGAATCCTTCTAGTTTATTTCGTAGTTCAGTTATTGTATTCTACACCTCTGTGACTTCTATTTTGTACCGCCTTATATTTGCTCTTTGTCGAAGTTCTCACCGTGTTCATCCATTATTTTCCTGAGATTGGTGATTATCATTGTGACCATTATTTTGAAACTTTATTAAGTAGGTTTCTTTTTTCTTTAATTTTATTTTATTAGTTTCAAGTATATAGTACATTTATTAGACATTTATATAGTTTACAAAATGATCCCCCTAATTGCTCTTTCTCTCCTTTGGCTCTCTACTTAGCCAATACATTAATGCTAACTGCATTCCCTATGCCATGCTCCCCATCCCTGTAACCATCTATCTACTACTAATTTGTACTTCTTTAACCTTTCACCCATTCTCACAACACCTCAACCCCTCCCCTCGGTCCACCACCAGATTTCCCACTATTTGTGAGTCTGTTTTAGATTAGTTTCTTCTTTTTGTTTCTTAGATTCCACATATAAGTGAAATCATATGGTATTTCTTTTTCTCTATCTAACTTATTTCACTCAGCATAATAACCTCTAGGTCCATCCATGTAGTTGCAAATGGTAGGATTTCATTTTTTTTAACGGCTGAATAATATTCCATTATATGTATGAACCATAATTCTTTATCCAATAGTCCATCGATGGGCATTTAGGTTACTTCCCTATCTTGGCTATTATAAATTGTGTTGCCATGCATATTGAAGAGCATAGATCTTTACGAATTATTGTTTTGGTTTTCTTTGGATAAATACCCAGAAGTGCAATTACTGGGTCAAAAAGTATATCTATTTTTAATTTTTCGAGAAATCTCCAGACTATTTTCCATAGCAGCTGTGCCAATTTGCAATCCCACCAACAATGTATGAGGGTTCTCCTTTCTCCACATCCTTGCCAACACCTTTTTTTTTGATTAATTGATTATAGTCATTCTGACAGATGTGAGGCGATATCTCATTGTGGTTTTAATTTGCATTTTCTGATTAGTGACCTTGAGCATCTTTTCATATGTCTATTGGTCATCTATATTTCCTCTTTGGAGTAGTTTCGGTTCAAGTCTGCTGCCAGTTTTTAATTGGAATTTTGTTTTTTTGTTGTTGTTTAATTGTATGAGTTCTTTATATATTTCGGATATTTACCTCTTATCCAATGTATCATTAATGAATATTTTCTCCTAATCACTTGGTTGTCATTTTGTTTCTTGATGGTTTCCTTTGCTGTACAAAATCTTTTAGTTTGGTGTAGTCTCATTTGTTTATTTTCATTGTTTTGTTTCCCTTGCCAGAGGGGATATATCTGAAAAGAAATTACTGCTAGCGATATCAGAGAGTTTATTGCCTATGTTTCCTTCTAGGAGTTTTATGGTTTCAGGTTTTACATTAAAGTCTTTAATCAATTTTGAGTCTATTCTGTATATGGTGTAAGAAGGTGGTTCACTTTTATTTTTTTGCATATATTTGTCCAATTTTCCCAACACCAGTTATTGAAGAGACTATCTTTACCCCATTGTAAATTCTTGCCTCCTTTGTCATATATTAAGTGAGTGCATAGCCGTGGATTTATTTCTGGGCTCTCTATTCTGTTCCATTGATCAATGTATCGTTTTTATGGCAGTACAATGTTGTTTTGATTACTGTAGCCTTGTAGTATAATTTGATATCAGGTAGTGTGATATCTCCAACTTTGTTCTTCTTTCTCAAGATTTCCATGACTATTTGTGGTCTTTTATGGTTCCATATTAATTTTAGGATTATTGGTTCTAGCTCTCTGAAAAATGCCACTGGCATTTTGATAGGGATTACATTGAATCTATAGATTGCTTTGGGTAGTATGGTCATTTTAATGATGTTGATTCTTCCTGCCCATGAGCATGGTATATGCTTCCATTTATTTGTATCTTCTTTAGTTTCTTTTTCAATGACATAATATTGTGAGAACAAGTCTTTTATTTCCTTGGTTAATTTTATTCCCAGGTATTTTATTGTTTTCAATACAATTATAAACGGGATTATTTTCTTAATTTTTCTTTCTGAAAGTTCAAAATTGGTATATAAAAATGCCATCAACCTCTGGATATTAATTTTGTATCCTGTTACTTTACTGAATTCATCGATCGGTTCTAACAGTTTTTTGGTGGAATCTTTAGGGTTCTCTCTATATAGTATCATGTCATCAGCAAATAACGAGAGTTTTACTTCTTCCTTTCCAATTCAGATGCCTTTTGCTTCTCTTTCTTGTCTTATTGCTTTGGCTAGGACTCCCAATACAATGTTGAAGAGGAGTGGTGAAAGTGGGCATCCTTGTCTTGTTCCTGATCTTAAAGAAAATACTTTTAGCTTTTCTCCATTGAATATTATGTTAGCTATAGGTTGTTATATATGGCCTTTATTATGTCGAGGTATGTTCCTTCTATTCTCACTTTGCTGAGAGTTTTTATCATAAATAGATGCTGGATTTTGTCGAACGCTTTTTCTGCATCTATTGACATGATCATATGGTTTTTATCTTTTGATTTGTTAATGTGGTATATCACATTAATTGATTGGCGGATATTATACCACCCTTGCATCCCAGGAATAAATCCAACTTGATCATGGTGTATGATATTTTTAATGTATTGCTGAATTTGATTTGCTAATAAATTTGGTGAGGATTTTGCAACAATGTTTATAAGAGATATCGGCCTATAGGTTTCTTTTTTTTTGTAATGTCTTTGTCTGGTTTTGAAATCAAGGTAACAGTGGCCTCATAAAAGGAGTTAGGGAGCTTTCCCTCCTCTTGAATTCTTTGGAAAAGTTTGACAAATATAAGTATTAATTCTTCTTTGAATGTTTGATAAAATTTACCTATGAAGCCATCTGGTCTAGGACTTTTGTTTTTTCAGAGGTTTTTGACTACTGTTTCTATTTCATTGGTGGTAATTGGTCAGTTCAGATTTTCTGATTCTTCTTGACTCAGTCTGAAGAGATTGTTTAATTCTAGGAATGTATCCATTTCTTCCAAATTCTCCAATTTGTGGGTATATAGTTGGCTCACAGTATTTTCTTATGATCCCTTATGTTTTTCTGGTGCCTGTAGTTGCTTCTTCTCTTTCATTTCTGATTTTATTCATTTGGTTCCTCTCTCTTTTTTCTTGATAAGTCTGGTTGACAGTTTATCAATTTTGCTAATCCTTTCGAAGAACCAGCTCTTTGTTTCATTAAACTTTTTTTATTCTTTTTTAATATTTTGTATTTTTTCTAGACAATTTTGTTTATTTCCACTTTGATCTTTATTATTTCCTTTGTTACACTCACTTTGGGCTTTGTTTGCTGTTCCTTCTTTTAGTTAAGTGTAAGGTATGATTGTTTATTTGAGCTTTTTCTTGTTTCTTGAGGTAGGCTTGTATTGCTATGAATTTTTCTCTTAAGACAGCTTTCGCTGTGTAGCATGAATTTTGAGTCATTGCTTTTTCATTTTCATTTGTCTCTAGATATCATTTGATTTATGTCCTTGATCTCATTGATAACCCATGCAATGTTTAGTAGCATGTTATTTAGCCTCCACGTGTTTGTGTATTTTCCAGGATTTTCTTGAAGTTTATTTCTAATTTCATACCATTGTGATTGGAGAAGATGGTGGATATGATTTCAATCTTCTTTAATTAATTGAGATGTGTTTTTTTTTGTCCTAACGTGTTCTATCCTGGAAAATGTTCTATGCGCACTTGAGAAGAATGTATATTTTGCTGCATTGGGGTAAAATGCTCTGAAAATATCTACTGAATCTTTCTGGTCTCATGTGTCTTTTAGGCCCATTGCTTCCTTGTTGACTTTTTCCCTGGAAAATATGTCCATTGGTACCAATGGGGAATTAAAGTCTCCTACTATGAGTGTATTACTGTTGATCTATCCTTTCATGTCAGCCAATAATTTCTTTATGTATGTAGGTGCTCCTATGTTGGGTGCATAAATGTTTACTAGGGTTATGTCCTCTTGATTTCTTGATCCTTTTATCATTATGTAATGACCTTCTTTGTCTCATATTATATTCTTTCTTTTAAAGCCTATTTTATCTGATATAAGTATCTCTACCCTGTTTTTTTTTCTTTTCCATTTGTGTGAAATATCTTTTTCCATCCATTCACTTGTAGTTTGTGAGTGTCATTTTATTTAAAGTGGGTTTCTTGTAGACACCATATTCATAGGTCTTGTTTTCTTATCCAGTTGACTACCTTATGTCTTTTGATTGGAACATTTAATCCATTCACATTTAAAGTGATTATTGATAGGTACATATTTATTGTCATTTTATTATTCATATATGTTTTCTCTATTTTCCTTTTTAACTCTTCTCTTTTTACAGTGCTTCTTTAACATTTCTTGTAATATTGACTTGTTGGTGATGATACCTTAAGCTTTTTCCTGTCCAGGAAGCTCTTTATCTCACCTTCCATTTTAATCGAGTCTTGCTGGGTGGAATATTTGTGGTTGTAGATTCTAGTTTTTCAAAACTTTGAATATTTCTTGCCAGTCCCTTCAGGCCTGCAAAGTTTTCATTGAAAAATAAGCAGATATTTTTATGGGGATACACTTGGAAATAACTAGCTGGCTTTTTCTTAAAGATTCACTCTTTGTCTTTGACCTTTGGCATTTTAATTATGATGTGTCTTGGTTTGGGTCTGTTTGAATTCCTCTTATTTGGGACTCTTTGTGCTTCCTAAACTTGGATGTCTAATTGCTTTCTCAGGTTGGGGAAGATTTCTATCATTATTTCTTCAAATAGATTGTCAATCCTTTGCTTTCTCTCTTCTTCAGTTATTTCTGTGATCCAGGTATTGTTAGGCTACATGTTGTCCCAGATGTCTCTTAAACTATCCACATTTAAAAAAAAAATTCTTTTTGATGTTCTGATATGGTGTATTCTGCTACCTTGTCTTCCAGTTCGCTGATGCAATCTGCTTCATCCAGTCTACTGTTGAATCTTTCTAGTGTATTCTTCATTTCAGTTATTATAGTCTTCATTTCTGTCTGATTCTTTTTTATGGTTTCTATGGTTTTTTTTTTTTTATAACTTACTATCTCTCTGTTGAGGTTTTTATTGCGCTCATCCATTCTCCCCACTAAGTTTATTGAGCATCCTTATAACCATTATTTTGAACTCAGTCTCCGGATGGCTGCTTGCCATTTTCTTTAGCTTGTTTTATGGAGTTTTCTCTGGTTTTTCATTTGTGGCATGTTTCTTTCTTTCTTTCTTTTCTTTTTCTTTTTCATTTTATTAGCCTCTCTGGTTTTGTTTCTATGTGCTATGAATATTTATTTTCTCTCAGCCTTGGCCAGATGGCCTTATGTGGGAGGAGTTCTGTGTGGCCCAGTGGCATATACTCTCCCTGATTTCCTGTGCTGTGGGCTCTGGACATGATCATTGAGTGGATTGTGTGTGATCTCCTGTTGTAGCTAAGACTTTATTGTTGTTATTACATCAGTAGATGGGTTAATGCTCAGGCTGACTAATTGTGGGAATTGACTGTGCCCACAGGGTAAGAGTTGCTGTGTGAGGGCTGACCACATTGAGTGGGATTTGCCCTAACAGGCTTGTGTACTTGTTGCAACCACCCTTTGTGTGTATTGCTTATTGGACTAGTCAGGAGCTGTTTGTTGTTGTCTAGTGCCAGCCACTGGATGCATTGGTTTTGAGGCTCCTTGGGAGGGGCTCCCCATTAAGCCAAGGTCTGCCGCTGCCTTTGATTGCTCAGAGCTACCTGGTGGGAGCTACAAGGCTATCTGTAAATGGTTGTTGCCTATGCTGGATCTATGGGTAAATGGAAAAGACAATGCTGCAGCAGCAATCCTTTTATCTCCTGTCCCTTACCTAGGGTAGCTTAGCAGAGGGACTAGTGCTCCTCAGGACTGACACTGCTGGTCAGTTCCCTGTATGTCTCTGAAACTGGAAGAGCCTCTGGGTGATATACGTGTTGGATGGTGCAAGGACCCCAGGAGTCTCCTAGATCTATTGTGTAAATTTCCCCCTGCTACTGCAGTGTCAGTTTACATGCCAGTGCTGTCTCTGTGGCTCCCTGTACAAGTTTCCAATCATAGCAAGGTCAGTTGCTGCCCACCTCAGGTCTGCAAACATCCAAACTCTGTTTAAGAATTACTGATACTCGTGGGCGTGAGTTTATAGCCTGCTACCAAGTGCTTCTTTGGAGGAATGGGCTTTTCATGGGCTTCATGAACTGATTGCTGTTGTTTGCTGTTGAATTTGTGATCCAAAGAAAGACACAGGATGGGACTGGGTTGCCTGGGAGTGAGCTTGCCACAGGTAGTTTGTGGGTTAAGTGGGACATCATCTCATTGAGGAATGATGCTGTCGGGCCTACACTGCACCAGATTTGCTGCCAACTCTGGGACTGCAAACTGCCCCCAAAGTCGGATATCACTGTGAGACCTACTGTCATCTGTGATGGGCCCACAAAACCCCTGAGATTTTCCCAAGTGATACTGTATCTCATGCTGGTGGCAGTGATCTTCCAGTCACTGTATTCCCTAAACTTTGCTCACTTTGGTGGCTGAGATCTGTTGACTGTGCAGAATGGGCCACTCCAGGGCAAGGACAGCTGCCTATCAATGTGCAAGCACACACTTTGTGTACTGGATGGGGCAGGAGCTCCGGGAGTCAAGAGCTGTCAGTTCAATAGCCTGTTTTCTGCAATTTCTGTGTCTGCATGTTCCTGCAGTAGTCACAGATCACAGAGAGACAAGCTGCTGTCTGGGATGGTCCCACACACCCCTGCAATTCCCCCAAGAGATATTGCAGCTCATACAGGCAGCAGTGGTCTTCCCACAACTGTTTTCCCCGAAATGTTCTCACTGAGCTAGCCAAGGTCTATTGCTTGTGCAGACAGCACAACCCCAGAGAAAAGTAGGGCAGGAGAGGCTGCCTGTCAATAGGCAACAGGCACTTTGTGGCTTGGGTGAAGCGAGATCTCAGGGAGACAAGGGCCATCAGGCCAATACGGCCTCAGTTTTGCTGCAACTTCTGTGCCTGGAGTTCCCATTGTAGTTTCAGATCACAGTGAGACCAGCTGCCATTTGGTGCAGTCCCACAAACCTCCACACTCCCCAGGCATAATATTGCAACTCTTGCAGGCAGCAGAAGTCTGCCTGCAACTGACTTCCCCGCAATTCACACCCTGTGCTAGCTAAAGTTTGTTGCCTGTGTAGATTGGGAGACTGGAGGGAGGGGCAGGGAGGTGGTAATTGACTGTTAATGGGCCACTTAGGACAATTTGTGCGTTGGGTAGGGCGGAGTCTCAGGGAGACAATGGCCATCGGATCAATACAGCCTCAGTCTTGCTGCAACTTTGGTAATTGTTGGCAAGTTCCCACAAATATCCCAGATCACAGCAAGACCAGTTGCTGTCTGAAGCTGGCCCACAGATCCCCAAGTTTCTCCCAAGTTCATGTTGGCAGCTTTGATCTGCCTGAAACTGTGCCCAAAATGCCCGTTCACAGCACTGACTGCCAGCTGGGAATGTTTGGCTCTAAAAGGGTTCAGAGTGTTGCAGCCATCCAACAATAGACTTTGGCAATCTCCAGGTTGGGTGAGGTAGGCTGCCTCAGGCTAGTGCTTCCTAAAGGCCCTGTGGGAGGTGTCTGCACAGACAAGCTGACATGGTCTGTAGATTGTCCAGTTGTGGGGCCTACTAAGGCACAATGATGGCTGCCCGTTCAGCCTTTCTTCTGGTGCCAGGTACTGCAGTCTTTCCCGGTATGAATCTTGCATGAGCCTCTAACTCACCCACCGGTGGCTTAGGTGAGTGTCTGCAGGTGAGAGAGCCTGTGCATGGGCCCTTCAAAGGGGCACCTATGGTTTAAGTCTCCTTCAGTCTCACCCAGACAGCCAGAATCCCCTCTGGGCTGGGAAGCCCACAAATAAAGCCAGGACCCCTCTCTCCTTCAGGGGAGCCTCTGCAGCATTGCTCTCCCTCCCAGTGTTCCTCCACTATCTGTGGGTGCAGGTCCAGCCTGATTCACAATTTTGCCCCTCCTACCAGCTTCAGTGCAGCTCCTTCATTATATTATCGGATGTAGGCGTTATGATCAGCTGGATTTCAGGTGATTCTCCACGTTGATTATTTTATAATTTGGTTGTAATTTCAATGAGGACCTGGGAGGAGGTGAACCCTGCTTTTACCTAGTCCATTATCTTCCCACATATCTGGATATATTATTCTTGGCTGATAATTTCTTTCTTTCAATAGTTTGGATATTTGGTTACATTCCCTTCTTGCTTGTAAGATTTGTGCCAAGAAGTCTGATGATAGTCTAATGGGTTTTCCTTTATAAGGTACTGTCATCTTTTCCCTGGCTGCTTTGAAATTTCTTTCTTTGCCATTAATTTTTGACCATTTTAATATGTGTCTTGGAGAAGACCTTTTTGGGTTGAGATAATTGGGTGTTCTATTTGCTTCTAGGATTCGAAGATCCAGTTCTTTCCATAGATGTGGGAAATTTTCGTAGACTTTGTTTGAATATGCTACCTATTTCCTTCTCCCTCTCTTCTCCTTCTTGTATACCCATTTTTTATGTTGCTTTTTCTGATGGTGTCAGATAATTTTTGTAGAGTTCTTTATTTTCTTTTTTTCATTCTCAAGTCTCTCTCTTCTACTTTCTGTGTTATTTCCAGATTTCTGTCTTCAGATTCACCAATTCTTTCCTCCATCTGGTCAGCTCTATTTCCTAAGCTTACTATTTCATTCTTCATCTCTTTTAATGCATTCTTCATCGTTAGAAGCTCTTTTTGGTTCTTTTTCAAGGTTTCAATCTCCTTGCTAAAAAACTCATTTTTTTCATTTATTTTGTTACTTATTTCTTGGAATTGTTGGTCAGAATTTTCTTGCAACTCACTGAGTTTTTTCAGAAGTGCAATCTTGAATTCTCAGTCATTTAAATCACATATTCCTATATATCTTTAAGCTTATTTTCTGGAGTTTTTTTTTTTTCCTTACTTTCTTTCTGAGTTACCTTGTCACCTTGGTTGTTCATGGCGTTTGATTGACTATTTCTCCACCCCGGCATTAATGGGAATGTACTCTCCGTTTTTTTTTTTTTTTTTCCAAAAAGAATTTATTATGTAGTTATCTCTCTTTAGCAGGTTGATATAAATGAGTTTTTCTTTTGACTTTCATTAGGTGGTGTCCAATCCTCAGGTTTCTGTTTTGAGGCTAAAAATGCTTCTTTCTTTCTGGCAGGCTGTATACATTCTCTGCAATCGGTCTGCTCAGTCCCAGGACTCTGCCTCTGTGAAAGAGTGTGAAGGGCGATTCAGATGCTATGTTCTGCTGCTTCTTTTCAACTCAGCCTGACTGGATGGGGTTGGAGTTCATTGGAAGTGGCCTGGGAGTGTGTGTCTACTTCTTTCTCATAGTGTTTTCCCCAGATTTTAGCTATCTTGCTTCAATATCACAGCACCTGACTTTGGTACTAGCTGTAGTATATGTTTCATCACCGGTAGTGCCATTTCCCCTGGGGCTCAATGATGCTAGCTCTGAGAGTATATGGGGAGAGGGGAGGGCACATTCTTAGTTGGTAGGGGGTTATGGCCAGGCTCTGTGACTCAGCCTCCTGCTTGGCAACTGCATCTACTAAGACACAGCTGTCATTCCTTCACATTCAGTCCCAACTCTGCTCTCTGTCCTAATCCCTAGGCTTCACTGAGTGGAACACTGATCGCTCAGGCAGTATTATTTTAGGAACTGGCCACAAAATCTCCCCTCTCCTCCTCCTCCAGGCAGTTTTGGCTGCATATGGCAGTTATTTTGTTTCTCCCAATCTACACCCCCAGTCTCACGTGATTCTGACCTTCCAATGCTCTGATGTGCATATCTCTCAGATGTGCTGTGTGCAGGTAGGATTTTATTTGTTGAGTTGTAGATGTTCAGCTTGTTGTTATTTAGAGGGGAGAGATCTGAGGAGATCCTTCACACCATACTTCTGGTGTAACTCCTGCATCGATCTAGAACAGTTTTTTAAAAGTAACTAGTAAAAGCAAAGAATCAAATCTATCCAAAATATTATGCAATGATTCTTTTCTTTTTCCATATTTATTTGTAATAAGCAACAAGCAACAAGGCTTATGAACAAAAGCTGTGATTGTAGCACCAATGCAGCTAAAGTTAGTTGGTGTTTAACCTAACTCTCTCCTGGAATGACTAAAATTGTTCTCAAAGCTCAGAGAACTCTGAATGTTTTCAATGTTTAGACATTGCTGAGGTTCACAAACTCTGTCACATATCTTTAATAGAAAGTTTACACACAAACACAATAACAAACACAAGAAACATTTGGAGATACAGGGACTTACCACCTTATACCAGTTTCTTCTTACCTGGAATTACAGAAATAGTTTTCAAAGCTCCCAATAGTCTGAAAGTTTGAAGAGCTGAAACATTGCCTAGGTTTAGAAATTCTGTTACACACTCGCAGAACTAAATCAGAGTTCTTCAGAATTCAGAGAAATCTAAGACTCCATTGGTCTTTTATCAAGATCTTTTCAACTTCAATGACCATGCCATCAGATACCTTAATTAAGAGAAAAATGGCATTGCCATTAATCATAATTTCCATTACTTGGAAAACTTTATTTTATAACTTTACAGTGCTAACTGAAACCAAAGACACAATAGTTCCTAATTTCTCCAAAGTGCATAATTTGATTGGAATAAAAATATTCTAAATTCACATAATAACTAAGAAAAATGCTTTATCTATCAAGCAACACCACCAAGGAGGAATATATTGCAGGCTCACACTGATGATTTACTTTTCCAGGATGAAAAATATAT
Organism: Pteropus vampyrus; assembly: GCF_000151845.1. Classification (NCBI taxonomy): domain Eukaryota; kingdom Metazoa; phylum Chordata; class Mammalia; order Chiroptera; family Pteropodidae; genus Pteropus; species Pteropus vampyrus. Next base: position 2,337,591 of record NW_011889297.1, on the reverse strand, counting down.
TGATACTTATACAAACGTGATGACTTTGAAATGCAACCAATTCTATGGATCCTATAAAAATATGAAATCTTCTAATCAAAAGCCTGTTGCAAGTATTTTTATAAGTGATTCAATAGTATAAATTACTGTAAAGGTGTACCTGAGAAACAATAACCAAACCCACATTAAAGATCTAGTAGGTAATTTACATGTACATATCCTAAAGGGAACTAAAAGAACAAACAAAATTAGAGGCTTCCAGATAAGTCAGTCTCTGTACTATATAGTTTACAAGGGATTAAGATGAAAAGAAACATTATATTCTGAAAGACATTTTCATTGCCAGAAACTAAATGAATATTGTACTTGCTACAAATAATATGGTTCTATATGAAGATATTATCTGGAATACACTGGCCTTTGGTCTAATTTAAGGCAAATAGGTATTAATTCAAAAATTAATAAAGAATCTGTGGTTAATAAGATAGGTATCATTAAGAGCCATGAAATGTATATACTAATAAAACATATAAAAGTGATAGCCAGAGAAAAAAATGTATAATCTAGGTATTTTTTATTGGTTATTAGTAATCACTGATGATCTTCAAAAGCGTATGAGACTCACAAGGAAGGCTGTCAAACCACAGTAGTATTTGGTAGATATATTAGGTCATAAATTCACCATTATTGGAGGTGTGTAAGCCAAGAATGCATGTGTAATTATCATGATGTTATAGAGGGGATGCATACATTGAATGAGAGTTGGACCACATTACCTTTAAGGCTCCTTCCAATTGTGAGTGTCTACAAGAGTGTAAAAGTCTCTCTGATGGTGAAATGTAATACATTTTGGAGAATACTTGGTTTCTAAGAATCTTACTGGTATCCCTTAAAATGTCTAAATGAGTATCCAATATTTTGCCTAAAAGTAGGATTTAGTCTATAATAATAGACTAAATTTGGTAACAAATTTTTACAAATGGCTCAACAATTAACAATTACTACTTACTATATATTTCTGTGTTTTAACAGACAAACAAGGCAAGGTTTAAGGGGATCTGTTTGTCTATCACGCTACAAAGTTGTTGGATTAAGGGACTTCCATAACCTGAATGGAGAGTACCATTTCTACCTTCCTTCTAAAGGTATTTTATCTTCCAACTCTGCTTCCCTTTAATTTCTCTACCCTGCATCAGATGTATTTCTAAAATATTCACGTAATTATGTATCTCCTCTATTCAAAACATCTTTCAATGTCTCCACATGTCTAATAATATACAGTCTCAGCCCCCTAGCCTGTATTCATGGTTCTTCATGACCAGGACACTTCTTACCTTGCTCTAATAGGCTAATAGGCTAATTGCCTGCTTGTCTTCCCCATAAACTTTATGCTTCCACCGGCCTGAACACTTGGTTGGTCCTTGAAAGTATCCTGCATTTCCCTTCCTCTAAGATTTTGTTCAAGTTTTGCTCTTTTTGCCTCAAATGACAGCCTCAGTACTTCCTGCTTGAATTATACAATATCTCAACTGCTAAAGATCCTTAGAATAAACTTACCCCAACATTTTTGTTACTGAGATATATACTGGTGCTCAGGAAGTTCTCCTGACCTCCAATCCAGTAATGTTTCAGTATTATACTGCACATGATTTAAAATTGTAATGGTCCACAAGAAAGAAACAAATGATTCAATACAAAAAATACTCGATCTTACTCATCATGATTTGCATTTAAAACTACATTCTTCACTTTCTGATTGGCAAGCACTAAAATGAGTGAGGATACTCTGTATGAAATAAAGTGAAACAATCTCCAAGCTAAATAAAATGAGGGGAAAACAGTATTCTAGAATAATTTGTTTAATAGGTATGCTGTTATTTATATTAATAAAAACAGAGGGAAAACATAGAGATATAAATACATATACTTTAAAGATATTTGCTTGTATATGTTTATATTATATTTTTGGAAAGATATTTAGAAAACTAGACATATTGGTTACCCCCATGGAGGGGGATCGTGTGGTTGGGTGGTAGGGTAAAAAGGAAAATTTTCACTATTAACCCTTCAGTTGTTTCAGAATATTAAACCATGCAAATATATTGCCTATACTTAAAATTAAAAAATGTTAATCAAACACAATACCCATCTCAAACTCCACCTTTTATCTGAATTTTGTCTTAATTCTCAAATGGTTATGATCTCTCTGTACATCTTATGGAACTCCCAAGCATTCTCTACTTCTTGATGACACTGAGCTCCTTGAAGATAAGGAAGGTGTTCTTAAACATCTTAGTCTTCACCCCATTTTTGCATTCCTCCTAGTGCTTCAATGTCCTGAAGCTGTGTTTTGCATTTAGTAGATGCTCAGGAAATAATGATTGAACTAGCTTGGCTTCATCATGTTCACAGGCAGTACAAACTGATGGGCCTGGCTCCTCTTCCACAAATGAAGGACGTAGCAGCCAAATTTGGGCAGTTAAAAAAAATGCAAAGGCTGGTCTTATAGTAGCATGCTATTTAATCATGCACATGGTTTAAGGCATTTGAAATAACACTAATGTGAAAAGTAATAATATGTGCATATGTGTCAGTGAGTGCACATGCATGCACAAGTGCACACACACTCACACATACACATACACTAGTTGAATTTGGCAGCTAGACACTGGAGAGACTTTGACAAAAATAATTGGCTTAATGTTCCATTCAATGAGTAAATGTAGAAAAGAAAGTGAATGTATTTAACAGCATGTCATACAAATAAGTTTAACCTAGCCATGGAAATTAGTATAAGCCTCACCATTCAGAACTTCAGGGAAGGCAGGCTCATAAGAGAGGAAAACACTTCCGTCCCTTTCCACTTAGAGTGCCAGTACGGGGACTCTAGTTGTTTGCTAAGGAAGGATCCTGGAGACTTCCAGGTTATAAAATGAGAAAAGATATGATGGAGAAAGGAAATGCAGGTAAGTAGAATTGGTGCAAACTGGAGGAGCTTCAGTGGGTGGGAGCAAATAAGGATGACATTTGTGAGGCATTCCACTTTTTCTACCTCCCAATCTTGACCTTAAATGCAAATATGAGATAACCACACCATTTATAATTACTATTCCCTGGTATATAAATGTTCAAAGTTACATATCTTAAATGTAAGACCTGAAACCACAAAGTTCCTAGAAGAAAATATAAACAGTAAACTCTATGACATCAGTCTTAGTAATATATATTTTTTTGATATGCTTCCCTGGGAAAAGTCAACAAAAGCAAAAATAAACAAATAGGACTACATAAAAAAGCTTCCATACAGTTAGAAAATCCACCAACAAAGTAAGAAAACAACCTGTTGAATGGGGGAAGATATTTGCAAATGACATATCCAATAAAGGATTAATGTAAAAAATATTTAAAGAATCTCTACAACTCAACATCAAAAACACAATCTGATGAAAAAAAAAAATGGTCAGATAACCTGAATAGACATTTATCCAAATAAGAAAGACCGATGGCCAACAGACATGTAAATATATGATCAACATAGCTAATCATCAGGGAAAGACACATAAAAACAATAAGATATCACTTCACACTTGTCAGAATGGCTATGGTGAAAAAGTCAACAAAAAACAAGTGTTGGTGAGGATATGGAAGAAAGGGAGCCCTTGTACACTGTTATTGTGAGTGTAAAATGGTGCAGCCACTATGGAAAACAGTATGGAGGTTCCTCAAAAAAAAATCTACCATATGACCCAGCAGTTCTACTTCTGGGTATTTATCCAAAGAAAATGGAAACAAAAATATATATTCACCCCTATGATTGTTAGGTGCAAAAATATATATGCACCCCTATGATTGTTACATTATTTATAGTAGACAATATCACAATGCCGTTTGTGACAACATGGATGGACCTAAAAGGGTATTATGCTAAGTGAAACAAGTCAGACAAAGAAAGACAAACACCGTTTTATTTTACTAATATGTGGACTCTAAACAAAACAAATAAACAAGCAAAACAAAATAGAAACCGAGTCATAGATATAGAGAACAAACTGATGTTTGCCAGAGGGCTGGCGGGTAGAGAGATGGGTGAAAAAGGTGAAGGGGGATCAGAGTTACAAACATTCAATTGTAAAATAGATAAGTAATGAGATATAATGTACAGCACAGGGAATATAGTCAATAATATTGTAATAACTTTGAATAGTTACAGGTGGTTGCTAGACATATTGTGGTGATCACAGTACAAGATGTATAAATGTAGAATCACTATGTTATACACCTGAAACAAATATAATATTGTATGTCAACTATACTTTAATGTTAAAAGTTACAGATTTCATCATAAAGCTGAGAAAAAAAAATCATGCCTTCATTAATAAACACGTAACAAACTTTCCTTTTTCCCAGTCAGTGATTGGCTCACTACAGCAGAGAGCACCCAAAAGAATAGACTTGAGCCATTTCTGCAGCTGCAGAAGCCAATTGAAACATGAATAGACAAAGCTAGTAGCTGCATTTCCACCAGAAAATGAGAATGCATTAGGTTCTCCCATCTACAAGCCTTTTGTTATGCCATTTCCACTTTTCTGGTGATGGAGGGCCCTCCCTCCTCTTCTTCTCATCCTACTTGAATTTTCATTATCCTTTAAGTCTTACTTGAAATCTCTCTTATTCTAGGAGTTTTTTTTCTGACCACCTCATTGTCTCCCACCTCTTATTACATTCTTTTTATCTGGATTAAGCACTTTACTCTTCTTTCCAGGGGGTATTGCCAGCACCATGCACACATACTGTAAAAATGATCTCACTTGTTGGTAGGAACTATGATATTCTTTGAGATGAGTAAGAGAATTAGAGCTAATCTCTGCATAACCTGAGCAGAAGGTGTAGCAGGATAAGAATAATCCCCAAATAACTTTAATAGAAGTTTAAGAACACCAGGATACTTAAGAAAAATATAAAGCTCTCTGGGTTTTCTGAGGAGACTGTTGTATCAGTAGGCTCAAACACTACAAAAAGTCACCTTTGATAGTACTTTTTTCCTGGAGACAGTGGTTCTGGTCAAGACAGCAGATTAAGGAAATGCTGTGCTTGCTCCTTCCATGACCACATTACAAGTACATCTAAAATATAGAACAATCAAACTGGAGAACCATCTGAAGACTAGATCAACAGAAATTTTATAACTAAAGATATAAAGAAACCACCTCAAGACTGGTTGGAGGAGCAGAGATGTGAAGCAGGCTGGTCCCGTACCCACGTGTAGCAGTAGAGAATTGAGAGGGATAGTTCAGCTGCAGGGGTCCCCCTGAAGAGGTAGGGACTCTAGCACCAGTGCCAGGAAGAGCAGCCCAACAACATCTGTATTTGAAAATCAGCTGGTAGTCTGTCTATCCAGGTGAGATTGAAGGTGGCTGGAAACCCAGGTGTCCACTTAAAGCACCTGTACGCAGACTCTCCTACTCCAAGGCATTCACCCTGGGCTCCTACAAAGAAATGGCAGCTGTAGAAGTATCAAAGACATATAGGGAGAGATTGAGTTGTGAGGATTCAGGGCAAGGGCTAGAGAGAAAGCCAGTTGTTGTCTTTATGTTGAGACCTCCTCTCATGTAGCTGGCGAGTAGATGCCATCTTTCCTATTTGAGCCCTAATCCCACACAGCCAAATCTAAATTTCTATTGGTCTGGTAAGCCCTACTCACTCCACCCTATGATTCCCTGGGACTCTACCCCACCCAATTTTCACACCACCAGAGGTTTTTATGCTGCTGGCATGCAGCCATTGTTGACCTGCACTGCACTTTTTCTTGGACAAATTGCAAGGGTCCACAATCACAGTAAGGCAGCATCTTGGCTCAATCAGCTCTGAGAATTTTGTAGGATGGCCCCAGTTTCAACACTGGTGCAATCTAATCTGCATTAACCCATTGAACACCACTTACTCCATGCTGGTGACTAGCTGAGATGTGACTCCACCTATCTTGTGCCATGCCGAAGGCTGTTTATGGCAGCCTGCAGGCAGCCAATGTTGCTCCACGTTGCATTCTTTTTTGGACAACTTTTGGGGGTCTGCAGGCCCCTGATATACAGCAGCTGGACTCAGTGTTCTCTCAGCTTTTTGAGGAGTGGCCACAGGCTCAAAAATGGTGTCAAATCTGAATCTACATTAACCTATTGAATGCTACTCACCCTACACTGGTGACTCCTGAGACCCTGCGCCACTCATCTTCAGTACCACCTGTACTACAAAAGCTCTTTCAGCAGCTAAGACTTATGAACAGCTGACAAGCAGTGGAAGGCATTGTGGTTCCCTAGGCTTTATTGAACTGTCTCATACCTGGTATTTGTGTAGGCAGACCTCAAATTGCCATGTGGTATCTCCCACACAACTCCAGGTCCAGCACAGGCAGCAACAAATCACAGATCATTTGTAGCTCCTACCAAACACCTTGGAAAATCTGAGGATGTGGTGGACATAGGCCTGCACAAGAGCTCCTTCCAAGAGGCTTCAAAGCCAGCATACACAGGGGCCAGCTTCAAACCATATCAGAACATAATCAATTATATCCACAAGAAGTATACCAAAAAGGTGGTCTTGGAAGGAACCTGAACCTGCTGGGGTGAATCCTGGTTTCTGGTGTAATCCCTACATAGCAACTCATATCTGTGGTCATGCCAAATCCTCACAGAGAGTAAGCCTGAGAGTCAATCCTACCGATAGGTTTGCCAACAATAATCAAAGCTGAACTACAACATGATTCAACACATGATCCACACAAGGGACAATCCTGTAGCATCTGGGTCAGGTGATGTGTGAGACTTCCCCACTGAGCCCCACAGGACACATGGTACATATGGCCAGCCTGCTAAGACTGGAAGATGTAGCAGATCAACCCAATCTATAAAAACAAAAAAAGAAAAGCAGCCAAAATGGGGGTGGGAAAAAAAAAAAAACATGTCCCAGATGGAAGAACAGAAGAAAACTCCAGAAAAACAACTAAACAAAATATAAAAGCAAGCAATCTATAAGATACAGAGTTCAAAACAGTGATTATAAGAGTGCTTAAGGAACTTAGTGAGAACTTCAACAAAAATATAGCAAGCATAAAAAGGGACATAGAAATCATAAAAAATAATCATTGAGAAATAAAGAATACAATAATTGAAATGAAGAATACAGTAGAAGGAATTAACAGCAGATTAGATAAAACAGAAGATGGAATTAGCAATTTAGAAGACAAGGTAGCAGAAAACACCCAATTGGAACTGAGAAAAGACAAAAGAATAAAAAAAAATGAGTATAGTTTAAGAGACCTCTGGGACAACATCAAGTATAACAACATTTGTATCATAGGGGTACCTGAAGAAGAAAAAAAGAGAACAATGGATTGAGAACATATTTGAGGAAATAATGACTGAAAACTTCCTTAACCTGGTAAGGAAATAGATATACAAGTCCAAGAATTGCAGAGAGTACCAAACAAGTTGAACCCAAAGAGGCCCACACCAAGACACATAATTAAAAAGTCAAATGTTAAAGACAAAAACAGAACCTTAAAAGCATCAGGAGAAAAGTAATTTACCTATAAGAAAGCTCCCATAAGACTGTCAGCTGGTTTCTCAACAGAAGCTTTGCAGGTCAGAAAGGACTGGCATGAAATATTAAAAATTATGAAAATGGTGAGACCAGGCAAAATGGTGTAGATGATAGAAACTTTGTTCATCTCCTCTTGCAACCACATCAAAGTTGTGATGGAAATCAGAGAAAACAGCAAGCAGAGTCACCAAGGATTTGGATGAACAGAAGCCCTACAACTAGGGAGAGAAATTAAGAAATTACTCTGAAAAGGTTGGAGATAGGAGGGGGCAAGGATGTGAGGTGCCCAGTCCAGAGAACCTGAGAGGGACAGAGCCTGCAGCAGCTGGCACTTGCAGGCGTTTCTCTTAAAGGGGCTGTGTCTGCGACCAAACTTTTGAGAAGATGGACTTTCTCACTCTGAGTATCTGTGCTTGGTCGGCTGCTCGGGTGGCACCAGGGACTTATAGAGGGACACAGAGTTGTCAGAGTGAGGATCAGAGGTGAGGCTTTTTCCCGGGGATAAGTGCTAGTGGTATCCATTGTTCTTCTGTTGAGCCCTCCCACATCCCAGTTTGCAGACATGGGGCCGTCATAGATGGGACATCATCTAACTGGGTCGCAGAGGTGGCTCCGCCCAGAGGATTCCCTGAAACTCTGCCTCCCCCAACTTGCTGTTCTACCCAAGCCACATTCATTTGTGTCCTTGGCAAGTCTTGTGCCCCTTGTTGAGCAGCTACAAGACCCACACTGGTGGTGGCTGGCCTCAGTTTATGGCTTGGCTTCTTGAGGCAACTATAAGTACAGCATGTGTGGCCCCAAAGGGGCACAGGCTGGGGCTAAACTTGGCCTGCAGCTGAACCCCTCTCAAGACTGTCCCATTGGACACCTACTGCACAAAGCCATGCTAATAAGACCAGGAGACATAGGAGATTTGCTTAGGACATAGAAATAGAAAAAGACACAGACAGGAAGCCAAAATGAGAAGACAAAGAAGCAGAAACCGTATGAAAGAACAGAAAAGAGATCCAGGAAAAATGGAGTCAAGCAATCTCACAGATGCAGAGATCAAAACACTGGTTATAAAGATGCTCAGTGAACTTAAGAGAAGTGTAGATGAACTCAGAGAGAATTTTAACAAAGAGATAAAAAACATAAAAATAGAAATTATAAAAGAGAACCAGTCAGAAATGAAGACTACATAATCTGAGATGAAGAGTATATTAGAGGGAATCAACAGAGTGGTTGAAGAAGAGGATCGAACCACTGATACAAAGGATGGCGAGCCAAGGACAAACAATCAGAATAGCAAGAAAAAAGAAGCCAAGAATATCATAATAATTTAAGGAGTCTATGGGACAAAATTAAGGGTAACAACATCTGTGTTGTAGGGGTAACTGAAGAGGGAGAAGAAGAAGTTGAAATATATTTGAAGAAATAATGATGGAAAATTTCCCTAACCAGGTGAAGGAAATAAACATATTACCCCAAGAAGCTCAGAGAGTCCCCCCCAAAATGAACCAAAAAGGCCCACACCAAGACATATCATAATTAAAATGTCAAAATTTAAATACAAAGAGAGAATCTTATAAGCATCAGGAGAAAAGCAATGTTACCTTGTTGCTTTAAGGGATTTCTCAAAAGAAACTGCAGGATAGAAGGCCTTGGCACAAAATATTCAAAGCGATTAAAAACCCAGGATCTACAACCAAGAATAATTTATCTAGCAAAGCTATCATTTAGAGTAGAAAACAGGTAAAGAGATTCTCAGATAAAAATAAGCCAAAGGAATTCAATACCAAGCCAATATTACAGGAATTGTTGGAGGGACTTCTTTAAGAAAAAAAAAAAATCAGGTATTACAAACATGAATAAAGAATGGTGATAACTACATGTCTATCAACCAGTACCTCAAATTGAAAATAATTAAGTGTTCCAACAAAAAGATGGGGAGGCTGAATGTATTAGAAAATAAGACCCCTATATATGCTGTCTACAAGAGACTCACTTCAGATTAAGAGACACACACAGACTAAAAGGTAGGGGTTGGAAGAAGATATAGTCTTGGTGGACCAAGAGGATATTACACGGAATGAAGGAAACCTGAAAGAGAAACACAAATACCACATGATTTCATGTACATGTGGAGTATAAAGAACAAAATAGGGAGGGGAAAATGATGTAGATAATAGAGGCTCTGTTCATCCCTCTGGCCACCAAATCAAATATATGATGGAAACGAGGAGCAAACAGCAAGGAAAAATTGCCTGGGATCTAGATAAACAAGCCATACAACTAGGGAAAATCCAAGAAATCACCCTGCAACAGCAGAAGGTAGGATGAAGCAAGGATGCAAGGCTGCACGCTCTGAAGAGGCTGAATGAGACAAAGTCAATGGCAGCGGCAGACATCTCTTAAAGGGTCCGCATCTGCGAGCGGATTTTCACAGTGACGGACCTGCTCACTCTGAGCACCAATGCCGATTGGGCTATGCTCATGGGGCACCAGGGACTTACAGGGAGACATTTTCAGAGCAAGGGCTTAAGCAAGACTTACTCTGTACAGAAGTGCCGGCGGTATCCATTGTTCCCTGTTGAGCCCTTCCCCCTGCTCAGTGTGTGGACACAGCACTGCTATAGATGAGACATCATCAAACTAAATAACAGAGGTCACTCCATCCAGAGGATTTCCTGAAACTCTGCCTCCCCCAACTTGCAGCCCCACCCAAGCCACATCCAGGTATAGCCTCAGCGAGTCAGGTGCTCCTTGCTAAGCAGCACCTAAACTCACATTGGAGGCAACTGGCCTCAGTTTCTGGTGTGGCCTTTTGAGGCAACTATAAAAAAAAGCATCTGTGGATTGCTTGCTAAATCTTAACAGGTGGCCCAAAGAGGTAGAGGCTCGGGCTTAGTTTGGCCTGCAGCTGAATCCCTCTTAGGACTATGCCACTGGACACCTACTTCACAAATCCACACAAATAAGACAGGGAGACTTAGGAGCTTTGCTTAGTACATAGAAACAGACATGGAAAGGCAACCAAAATGGGAAGACAAAGAAGCAGAAATCATATGAGAGAACAGAACAGAGATCCAGATATAATGGAGTCAAGTAATCTAACAGATGCAGAGTTCAAAACACTGGTTATAAAGATGTTCAATGAACTTTTGATTAAATTCAGTGAGAACTTCAACAAAGAGATTAAAAAACCCATAAAAATGGAAATGGAAATTATAAAAGAGAACCAGTCTGAAATGAAGAACACATTATCTGAGATGAGAAGTATATTAAATGGAATAAACAAAGGAATAAACAGTGAATAAAGAAAAGATCAAATGTCCTATCTAGAGGACGGGAAAGCTAAGGACACTCAATCAGAATGGAGAGGGAAAAAGATACCAAGACTATAAAAAATAGTTTAAAGAGCATATGGGACACTATTAAGGGTCCAAATATCCATCTGATCGGCATACTTGAAGAAAATCAAGATGTTGAACAGCTCTTTGAAGAAATAATGATGGAAAACTTCCCTAACTTGGTAAAGGAAATGGATATAAAACCCCAGGAAACTCAGAAAATTCCAGAAGAGATCCAAAGAGGCCCACACAAAGACACATCATCATTAAAATGCCAAAGATTAAATACAAAAAAAATAAATAAATAAAGAATATTAAAAGCAGTAAGAGAAAAACAGATAGTTACTTGTAAGGGAAAGCCCATAAGACTGGCAGCTGATTTCTCAAAAGAAACTATGCAGGACAGAAGAGCTTGGCAAAAAATAATTGACAGGATAAATATCCAGGACCTACAACCAAGAATAATTTATCTAGCAAAGCTATCATTTAGAGTTGAAGGACAGATAAAGAGCTTCCCAGACAAAAAATAAGCTAAAGGAATTTATCACCACCAAGCCAGTATTACAGGAAATGTTGGAGGGACTTCTTTAAGAAGAAAAAAAAAAAACATATATCAAAAACAGGAAAAAAGAATGGTAACGACTATATATCAATAAGTACCTCAAATGGAAAAGAATTAAGTACTCCACCTAAAAGAGTGGATGAATGGAAAGGAAATTAAGACCCCTACATGTTGCCTATAAGAGACTCGCTTCAGAGTAAAAGACACACACAGACTAAAAGAAAGAGGATGGAAAAAGACATTGCTTTGATGGATCTAGAAGATATTTAAGTCAGACAGAGAAAGATAAACACTATAAGATTTCACTTACATGTGGAATCTAAGGAATAAAAAGAACAAACTAATCAAAAACAGACTTACAAATATAGTGGACAATTTGGTGAAGGACAGAGGGGAGGTGTGGTTGGGGAGCTGGGAGAATGGGGTGAAGGGTTAAAGAAGTACACATTAGTAGCTGATGGATGGTCATGGGGATGAGGAGTATGGCTTAGGGAATGCAGTTAGCATGAATATGTTGGCTAGGTGGAGGATCAGGGGAGTGAGGGAGCAATTGGGGGTATCGTTTTATGACCTATAGCAATGTCTAATCAATGTACTGTATACTGGAGAATAATTAAAATAAATAATTTTTTTAAAAAAGAACAAAATCAACAACAACAACAAAATGGAAACAAACTCATAGATACAGAGAACATTTTGAGAGCTACTAGATGGAAGAGGGGTTGGGTGGATGGTGTAAAAGGCAAAGGGATTAATACAAAATAGTCATGGAGATATAAAGTGTAGCATAACAAAAATAATCAACAATGTTGTAAAAAATATGTAAGGGGGAAGAGGGGTACCTGATTTGGTGGGATGACCACTTCATGAGTTATATAGATCTCTAATCACTATGCTGTACAACTGAAACTAATATATTATTGTATGCAAACTATAATTGAAAAAAAAAACTCATTGAATTATACAATATAAACATGAGCAACTAATTATCTATTATATTTCATTAAAGCTGGGAAAAAAAGAATATGAGCTACAAAAAAGATAGTGTGATGAGAGTAGTCGTTATAAGAGTCTTAAGATACATAACAACTGAATGCAATAAGAGTATCTTGAGGTGGGATTGGTGGAAGATGGAAGACTAGGTGAAAACAAGGTTCGTTTCCTCCCAGGCCTACATTGAAATTATAACCAAATTATAAAATAATCAATGTGGAAAATCACCTGAAGTCCAGCTGATAATAACATCTATGTCTGATAATAAAAAGGAGCCACATTGAAGCTGTGGGAACATCCAGGCACAGAAGTTACAGCAAAACTGAGACTGTATTGGCCGGACAGACCTTGTCGCCCTGAAGTCCTGCTTCACGCAAGCCACAAAATGCCTGCAGCTCATTGACAAGCAACTTCTTGTGCCCTGCTTTGCTCTGGGGTTGTGCAGTTGGCACAAGCAACAGATCTTAGCTAGCGCAGAGAGAGTATTTCAAGGAAAACCGTTATGGACGGACCACTGCTGCCAGTACAAGCTGCAATATCTCTTGAGGGGATTGCAGAAGTATGTATTGGCCTGACAGTCCTTGAATTCCCTGAGCTTCTGCCCCATCCAATACACTAAGTGCCCACTGCACATTGATAGACAGCTGCCCCTGACCCGAGGTAGTGCATTTAGGCCCAGGGTAGACAATAGCTGACCTTGCTATGAGTGGAAACTTGTACAGGGAGCCACAGAGACAGCATTGGCATGTAAATGAACACTGCAGTGACAGGGGGAAATTTACTCAATAGACCCAGGAGATTTCCAAGGTCCCTGTGCCACCCAGAAGCTCATCCAGTTTCAGAGACTTACAGGCAACTGACAAGCAGTATCAGGCCTTGAGGAGCACTGATTTCTCTGCTAAAGTGCCATAGGTCAGGGATGGGAGATAACCAATCGCTGCTTACAGCATTGTCTCTTCCACTTACCTATAGATCCATCATAAGCAACAACCATCTGAGGATCATTTTGTAGGTCTTACTGGGTAGCTCTGAGCAATCAAAAGCAGAGGCTGACCTTGGCCTATGAGAGAGCCCTTCTGAAGGGGCAACAAAACCAACACATCTAGAGGCTGGCACCAGACCACAACGGAGCAACTCTTGACTAGTCTCATTAGTGATACACACAGAGGGTGGTTGCAACAAGTACACAAGCCTGCTAGGGCAAATCCCACTCAGTGGGGTCATCCCCCATACAACAATTCTTACCCTGTGGGTGTAGCCAGTTCCTACAATTAGTCAGCCAGAGAGTTAATCCCATTCACTGATCTACTAACAACAATAAAGTTTTAGCGACAAAAGAAGATCACACACAACTCACACAAAGATCATGTCCAGAGCCTCTGGCATAAGGGATCAAGAAGAGTGTGCCACTGGGCCATACACACACCTTCCACATTAGGCCATCTGACTAAGGCTGAGAGATGAAACGAATATTCCTGACACATAGAAATGAACACAGAGAGGCTAATAAAATGAAAAACAAAACAAAACAAAACAAAACAAAGAAACATGCCACAAATGAAACAAACAGGAGAACACACCAGATAATAAGCTAAATGAAATAGAGGCAAGCAACCTACCAGACAAAGAGTTCAAAAAATGATTATAAGGATGCTCAATGAACCTATGGGGAGAACAGATGAGCCCAATGAGAACCTCCACAGAGAGATAGTAAGCATAAAAAAGGACATAGAAACCATAAAAAGGGACCAGACAGAAATGAAGAACGCAATAACTGAAATGAAGAATACATTAGAAGGATTCAACAGTAGAATGGACAAAATAGAAGATTGAATCAGTGAATTGGAAGACAAGGTAGCAGAATATAACCAATCAGAACAACAACAACAAAAAGAATTTTAAAAAATGTGAAGATAGTTTAAGAGACTTGTGGGACAGCATGAAGTGTAAAAATATCCACATCATAAGAGTGCCTGAAGAGGAAGAAAGAGAGGAAGGGATTGAGAATCTATTTAAGGAGTTTGGAGAAACATGGTGGAGTGAGAGACATCCCCAGATCTCTCCCTTTGAGACAACAATAAACTGAATATCTATAATTCAACAAAAAACAACCAAATTGCCCACTGGCACCTCTGAGTGTGGGATCTGCACATAAGAGCTACCACAGGTCAGAACCCTGGGTATCACGTGTTGGAATGGGAGAAATAAAGAAGCTGCCTCTCCCAGATTCTGGAGCTTCCTGTAGGAGGAGGGAGAGGAGGGAAGGTATGGGCGAGTTCCCTGAACAGCCATGCCTGGGAGAGCTGTGAGCTCCATGCTGCTAGCGGCAGGACCCAGCTATCAAGGCAGAAAGCAGGGAAGCAGAATGGCAGAGAAACAACAGTTGATTTTATCATCCATGGTTGCAAAACCAAGGCTGAGGCGCCGCCCCCAAACCCCAACCCAGAGGACCCCTCCTCCCACATCCTCCAAGATTGAACACTTCGGAGCCCCAGGGGAATCTGAGCAAATGTTACCGAAACTTTTTTAACACTGTCAGGGATTGATATTTAGAGCAGTGAACGTGACTAAACATATATAAGAAAAAAAAAGGCATTATTAAGGCTTTATGTAAATCAGGGATCCAAGAGACTTAGATGCCACCTACTGGGCACTAAATGAAAAGTAACTTTTTGCAAAAGGCTTAAGACCTTTATATACTAAATTTTCTTTCTGGAAAAAAAGCTGAATACATTTAAATTAATGACCAGGTGGAGATAGTCCATTAAACATCATGAACAACTAAGGTGACAAGGCATCTCAAAATAAAGAGAAAAATCTCTAGAAAATAAGTTTACAGACATAGAAATATGTGACTTACTTGACAGAGAATTCAGGATGGTACTACTGAAAAAACTCAGTGAGTTCCGAAATGAGTCATATCAAAAATTTCAGGAATTGAATAAACAACTAGATGAGCAGAGCAAGGAGATTGAAACCCTCACAAAGAATATAATAGGTCTTCTGGAGATAATAAACACACTGCAAAGTTGAAAAATGAAATAGCACACTTGGGAAATAGAGTTTACCAAATGGAGGAAAGGATCAGTGATATCAAAGACAGAAATCTAGAAATAAACCAGAAGGAAGAAGAGAGAAACTGAAGAATAAGAAATAATGAAAGAGAAATACAAGACCTAGCTGATACCATCAGGAGAGGAAACATAAGAAATAATGGGCATCATCAAAGGTGAGGAAAAGGAGCAGGGACTAGAAATAATTTTCAGACAAATAGTTGACGAGAATTTCCCATATCTAAAGAATGAGCTGTAGCCTGGAATTCAAGAATTCAACAGAAAACCCAATTATCTCAACCCCAAAAGGCCTTCACCAAGACACATTGCATTCAATTATCATAAATCAATGACAAATAAAAAATTCTCAGGTGGGGAGGAAGAAGAAAATGGTAATTTATAAAGGAAAACTCATTAGATTATCCTTGGACTTCTCAGTGCAGACCATATAAGCCAGAAAGGAATGGAACACATATTCATAATATTAAATGAAAGGAACTACCAGCCTAGAATAATGTATCCAGCTAAGCTCTCCTTTAGATATGAAGGAGAAATTAATACCTTTTCAGACATGCAAGAATTGAGAGAATTCTCCACTACAAGGCCTGCATTACAGGAAATACTGAAAGGGATCAGCTCACCTAAAACAAAATGACAAGAAAATATATAAGAAGGAGTAAGGTGATTATCCATCCAATAGAAGCAAAGAAGTGCAACCTTTACTAAGAATGGGGCATTATAGATTAAATATTAAAAAGAGAATTGCTACAGCAGGATAGGAATGAATGTTTAGGATATATAGAGACAAGTGGAGACAGCAATGACTGAAAAGGGGAGTAGTCAAAGATCCAAATTTGCAAAGGGGAATGGAGATAAGGCACACGCAGAAGGAAATGGAATATATATATAAATGTGTATGTGTGTGTGTGTGTGTGTGTGTGTGTGTGTGTGTGTGTGTGTGTGTGTGTGTATGAACTATACCTTATATATATGTAATGGTAACCAAAACCAAAGATTCAGAACTGACATTGTAACATGAAAGAAGACGTATCACAGGGAAAACACACAAAACCCAACTGAAATAAAGAAAACAGAAACACAAGTTCAAGGAAGCAATGGAAACACCAACCTACCAGAAAGCAAAAGATAAAAAGGCTATAAGGAGATCTAATATTTCAATAATCACCCAAAATGTAAATGCACTGAAATCACCAATAAAAAGTCACAGAGTTGCAGAATGGATCAAAAAACAATACCCAACCACATAGTGCCTCCAAGAGACATATTTCAACTCAAGACAAATAGAGACTCAGAGTGAAAGGGTACAAATGATATTTTAAGGACATGGCATTCAGAGAAAAGTGGGAGTAGTGGTACTAATATCGGATGAAATAGACTTCAAAATGAAAAAAAGGTAAAGAAAGATACTGAGGAACATTTCATAACGATAAAGGAAATCATGCACCAAGAAGACATTACATTTATTAATATCTATGCTCCCAATCAGGGAGCCCCCAAATATGTAAATCATTTACTAACAGAACTAAAGGGAGAAATAGATCAAAACTCTATCATAGTATGGGACCTAAATATCCCCACTGTCGAATACAGACAGATCATCAGACAGAAGAACAATAAAGAAATAACATCCTTAAATGACACATTAGACTAACTGGACATAATTGATAATTACAGAGCCTTTTATCCCCAAAGAGCTGCTTATGCATTCTTCTCTAGTACACATGGAACATTCTCAAGGATTGACCACATAATGGAACAAAGCGATAGCCTCAAGAAATATAAGAGGGTTGAAATCATACCAACCATATTTTTTTATCATAATTTTTGAAACTAGAGATCAACTGTAAAAAGAAAATGGGAAGAACAACAAATACATGGAGATTAAACAACATGCTACCGAAGAATAACTGGGTCAGAAAAGAAATAAAAAGAGAGATCAAAAGATACGTAGAAACGAATGACATTGATAGTACAACACATTAAACCTTTTGGGACATGGCAAAAGCAGTCATAAGAGGAAAGCACATATCATTACAGGCCTATCTCCAAAAACAAGAATGAGCCCAAATAAACAAAGTAATGCTTCAACTTAAAAGAAAAAAAAAAAGAACTAAGAAAGGAAGAACAAATGAAGCCTATAGTCAGCAGAAGGAAAAAAAAATAATCAAAATTAGAGCAGAAATAAATGAAAATGAAAACAAAAAATAATAGAAAAAATAAATGCAACAAAGAGCTGGTTCTTTGAGAAGGTTAATAAAATTGACAAATCCTTGGCTAGCCTCATTAAAGGAGAAAGAGAAAGGACATAAATAAACCAAATTAGAGATGAAAGAGGGGAAATTACAATTGACATCACAGAAATACAAAGGGTCATACAAAAATACTATGAAAAAAGTATATAACACTAAATTTAATAACCTAGAATAAATGGACCAGTACTTAGAAAAATACAACCTTATTAGACTGAATCAAGAACTGGAAAATCTAAATAGACCAATTAGCAGTATGGAAATTGAAACAATTATCAGTAACCTATCAAAAGGTAAAGTCCAGGTCCATATGGCTTCACCAGTGAATTCTACCTAACATTCAAAGATTTAATACCTATTCTCCTCAAACTCTTCCAAAAAAATCAAAGAGGAGGCGATCCTTTTATGAGGCCAATATTACCCTGACACTAAAATCTGGTAAAATTAACACAAAGAAAAAATACTACTGACCAATATCTCTCATGAATACAGATGTAAAACTCCTCAATAAGATAGTAGCGAAATGAATATAGCAACATATTAAAAAGATTATACACTACGATCAGGTGGGCTTCATCCCAGAGGCACAGGGATGGTTCGACATACACAAATCGATTAATGGGATACACCACATAAACAAATTAAAAAATAAGAATCATATGATCATATCAATAGATGCACAAAAAGCCTTCGATAAGATACAGCATCCATTTATGATCAAAACACTTAACAAAACCGGTATAAAAGGAAAGTATCTTAACATTATAAAGGCCATCTATGACAAGCCCTCTGCCAACATTATACTTAATGATGAAAAACTAAAAACCTTCCCTCTAAGATCAGGAACAAGGCAAGGCTGTCAACTATCACCATTGTTATTCAATATAATATTGGAAGTCCTAATGAATGCAATCCAACAAAAGAAGAATTTAAAAGGCATCCAAATAGGAAATGCAGAAGTCAAACTGTCACTATTTGTATATGACATGTTTCTCTATACAGAAAACCCTAAAGATTCCACAAGAACACTATTAGAAACTATAAGCAAATACAGTAAAGTTTCTGGACACAAAACCAACATTCAAAAATCTATAACGTTCCTATACTCTAATAATGAAGTGTCAAAAAAAGAAGTAGAAAAAATAATTCCTTTGTAATTGCAATGAAAAGAATAAAATACATAGGAATAAATCTAAGGAAACTTGCGAAGGGCCTATATAATGAAAACTATATGACCGTATTAAAAGAAATAGAAGGACATACAAAGAAATGGATAGATATTCTGTGTTCTTGGATTGGAAGAATCAACATAGTTAAAATGGCCTTATTACCTAAAGCATTATACAGATTTAATGCTATCCCTATCAAAATACCATAGGCATTTTTAAAGTAAAAACCAACCAACCAACCAATCAACAAACAAAAAAAAACACGAAAAATCATCAGATTTGTATGGAAGCACAAAAGACCCCAAATTTCCAAAACTATCCTGAATGAAAAAAAATGAGGCTGGAGGTATCACTCTGCTCAACTTCAAATTATACTACAAAGTGACAGTAATTAAAACGGCATGGTATTGGCAGAAAAATAGATACAACGAACCAGTGGAACAAAATCGACAGTCCAGAAGTAAACCCATATATCTATGGGCAAATAATTTTTGACAAAAAAGCCAAAAACATACAGTGGAGAAAGGAAATCATCTTCAATAAATGGTGTTAGCAAAACTGGAAAGCCACCTGTAAAAGAATGAAACTAGATTGTTGTCTATCACCACACACCAAAATTAACTCAAAAGTTTAAGACCTAAATATAAGACCTGAAATAATAAAATACATAGAAGAAACATAGGAACTAAACTCAAGGACCTTGGACTTAAAGAAATTTTTATCAATATGATGTCAAGGACCTTGGACTTAAAGAATTTTTTATGAATATGACCTCAAAGGAAAGATATGTAAAAGCAAAAATAAATGAATGGGACTACATCAAAATAAAAAGCTTCTGCTCAGCAAAAGAAACCATCATCTAGGTAAGCAGACAAACATCTAAATGGGAAAATATATTTGCAAGCAATGACTCCGATAAGGGCCTAATATCCAAAATATACAAAGAACTC
>NW_011889297.1:2308085-2316527 GCF_000151845.1 Pteropus vampyrus | reverse complement strand
ACATCACCATAAAAATTAATTAATTAATTTAAAAATATATAGAAAAAAACATAGGTATCTGTTCCTAGAAAAAAAGATAGAGGGAGAATCTATTTGAAGAGATAATGACAGAAAACTTAACTAACCTGACAAAGGAATTAGACATACAAGTTCAGGAAGCAAAAACAGTTCCAAACAAGAGGAATTCAAACAGACCTATACCAAGACACATCATAATTATAATGCCAAAGATTAAAGACAAAGGGAGAATCTTAAAAGCAGCAAGAGGAAAGAAACTAGTCACTTACAAGGGTACCCTCCATAAGGATGTCTGCTGACTTTTCAATGGAAACTTTGAGGCCAGAAGGGAATGACAAGAAACATGCAAAGTTAAGAAAAACAAGAATCTACAACCACGAATATTCTACTCAGCAAGACTTTTGATTAAAATGGAAGATGAGATAAAGAGCTTCCCAGACAAGAAAAAGCTTAAGGAATTCATCACCACCAAGGCAGCATTACAAAAAATGTTAAAGGGTCTTTTGTAAAAAAGAGAAGGGTGAAAAAGAAAATAGAAATAACAAATATGAATAATAAAATGGGAATAACTATGTACCTATCAATAATCACTTTAAATGTAAACATATTAAATGCCCCAATCAAATGACATAGGGTAACAGAATGGATAAGAAAACAGGACACATGCATATGCTGTCTACAAGAGACCCATTTCTTATCAAACGACACTCATAGACTGAAAGTAAAGAAAGGGAAAAAGATATTTCATGCAAATGGAAATGAAAAAAAAAAAGCCAGGGTAGCAATACTTATATCAGATAACACAGACTTCAAAGCAAAGGCTATAATAAGAGACAAAAAAGGGCATTGCATAATAATAAAGGGATCGATAAATCAAGAGGATATAACCCTAGTAAACATATACACACCCAACATAGGAGCACCTACATACATGAAATAATTATTGATTGACATAAAAGGAGAGATCAATAGTAATATATTCATAGTAGGAGACTTTAACATCCCATGGACACCAATGGACAGATCTTCCAGGCAAAGAATCAACAAGAAAACAATGGGCATAAAAGATATACTAGAGCAGATGGACTTAATAGATGATATCAGAGCATTTTACCCCAAAGAAGTAAAATATACATTTTTCTCAAGTGCACATGGAACATTTTCCAGGACCAACTACATGTTAGCACACAAAACATCTCAATAAATTTAAGAAGATTGAAATTATATCATGCTTCTTCTCTAACCACAATGGTATGAAAATAGAAATAAATTATGAGACAATAAACTGAAAAACAAACAAACATATGGAGGCTAAATAACATGCTACTAAACAATGAGTGGGTTAACAATGAGATCAAAGGAAAAAAAGTCAAAAAATATCTGGAGACAAATGAAAATGAAAACACAATGACTCAAAATCTATGGGACACAGCAAAAGCAATCCTAGGAGGGAAATTCATAGTAATACAGGCCTACCTCAAGAAACAAGAAAAAGTTCAAATAAACAATCTAACCTTACAATTAAAATAACTAGAAAAAAGAATAGCAAACAAAGCCCAAAGTGAATAGAAGGAAGGAAATAATAAAAATCAGAGAGGAAATAAATGAGAGTCTAGGAAAACACTACAAAAGATTAATGAAACCAGAAGCTGGGTATTATTTACCACAACTTTATTTAACATTTTATCTCCAGTGTCAGAACTCAGAAAGTGCTCAACAAATAGGTAGATGGATTAATACCTGAAGACTTTGGATAAATGAGCATATAAACAAGCAGATGGAAATGGGCATTAGTCTAACCCCTGTACTAGCAAGATCTCACTGTGCTCACTCTCTTTTTGTTACTTTACTTCTCTGACTTGACAGGAGCTGAAAATTTCACATTGTAAAGTTTATGAATCATCTCTTCCAATGTAAACCACTCTTATCTCCAACAAGTACAAATAACTAGAGTCTGTGTGACAATGAGATACTACTTCTGAATTTCATTAGAGTCACTATCAAGTGATACACATATCAGATAAAATAGACTTTAAAATAAAGGCTATAATAAGAGACAGAGAAGGGCATTGCATAATGATAAAGGTATCGATAAATCAAGAGGACATAACCCTGGTAAACATATACTCACCCAACATAGGAGCACCTACATGCATAAAGCAATTATTGACTGACATAAAAGGAGAGATAAACAGTAATATACTCATAGTAAAAGACTTTAACACCCCATTGACACCAATGGACAGATCTTCCAGGCAAGGAATCAAGGAAACAATGGTCCTAAAAGACATATTAGAACTGATGGATTTAATAGATATTTTCAGAGCATTTTACCCCAAAGCAGCAAAATATACATTCTTCTTAAGTGCTCATGGAACATTTTCCAGGATAGACCACATGTTAGGATACAAAACAAGTCTTAACAAATTTAAGAAGATTGAAATCATACCAACCACTTTCTCTGATCACAATGGTGTGAATCTAGAAATTAACTACAAGAAAAAAAAAACTGAAAAATGCACAAACACATAGAGACTAAATAACATGCTACTAAACAATGAATGGGTTATCAATGAGATCAAGGAAGAAATCAAAAGATACCTAGAGACAAATGAAAATGAAACTACAAAGACTCAAAATCTATGGGACGCAGGGAAAGCAGTCATAGAGGGAAAATTCATGGCAATATAGACCTACCTCAAGAAACAAGAAAAAGCTCAAAAAACAATCTAACCTTACACTTAAAAGAACTAGAAAAAGAACAGCATACAAAGCCCAAAGTTAGTAGAAGGAAGGAAATAGTAAAGATCAGAGTGGAAATAAATGAATTAGAGCCTAAAATAAAATACAAAAGATTAATGAAACCAATAGCTGGTTCTTTGAAAGGATAAACGAAATTGACAGACCCTTAGCCAGACTCAAGTTAGATTTATTCCTTGGATGTTTGGTACAATATTCACAAATCAATTAGTGATACAGCACATTAAAAAATCGAAAGGTAAAACCATATGAGCATATTAACAGATGCAGAAAAAGTGTTTGACAAAAATCCAGTATTCATTTATAATAAAAACTCTCAGCAAAGTGAGAATAGAGAGAATATACCTCAACATAATAAAGGCCATATATGACAAACCTACAGCTATCATATGCAAAGGGGAAAAGCTAAAAGTATTTCCTTAAGATCAGGAACAAGACAAGAATGCCCACTTTCACCACTTCTCTTCAACATTGTTTTAGAAGTCAACCACAGCAATAAGACAAGAGAAATAAATGTATCTAGATTGGAAAGGAAGAAGTAAAACTCGTTATTTGCCAATGACATGATACTATATATACAGAACCCTAAAGACTCTACCAAAAACTGTTAGAACTGATCAATAAACTCAGTAAAGTACCAGCTTACAAAATAAATATTCAGAAGTCAATGGTATTTTTATACACCAATGATGAACTTTCAGAAAAAGAATTAAAGAAAACAATACCATTTACAATTGCATAAAACAAACAAACAAACAGTAAAATACCTAGGAATCGAATTAACCAAGTAGTTAAAAGACCTGTTCTCAGAAAATTATGTCATTGAAAAAAGAAATTGAGGAAGATACAAATAAATGGAAACATATACCATGCTCATGTGTAGGAAGAATCTACATCATTAAAATGACCATACTACACAAAGAAGTCTATAGATTCAATGCAATTCCTATCAAAATTCCAATGGCATTTTTCAGAGAGCTACAACAAATAATCCTAAAATTTATATGGAACCATAAAATACCCCGAATAGCCACAGCAGTCTTGAGAAAGAACAACAAAGTTCACACTACCTGCTATCAAACTATACTACAAGGCTAGAGTAATCAAAACAGCATGGTACTGGCATAAAAACAGAATCATTGATCAATAGAACAGAATAGAGAGCCTAGAAATAAATCCATGCCTTTACGCTCACTTAATATATGACAAAGGAGGTAAGAATATACAATGGTGTAAAGACAACCTCTTCAAAAAATGATGTTGGGAAAATTGGACAGATACATGCAAAAAAAAAAAAATCTGGACGACCTTCTTACACCGTATACAAGAATAGACTCAAAATGAAATAAAGACTTAAATGTAAGATCCGAAACCATAAAACTTCTAGAAGAATCATTGGGCAGTAGACTCTCTGATATGGCTAACAGTAATTTCTTTTCAGATATATCTCTTTGGGCAAGGGAAACAGAAGAAAAAATAAACAAATGAGACTATATTAAACAAAAAAAAATTTTAAACAAAATATTTTTGTACAGCCAAGAAACGCATCAACAAAACAAAAAGACAATTGACTGATTGGGAGAAGATATTCACTTATGATATATCTGATAAGAGGTTAATATCCAAAATATATAAAGAATTCATACAATTCAACAACAACAACAAAAAAACAAACAATCCAATTAAAAAATGGGCAGAAGACCTGAACAGATATTTCTCTAAAGAGAAATACAGTTGGCCAATAGATACTAATCATCAGAGAAATGCAAATTAAAACCACAATGAGATATCACCTCACTCCTGTCAGAATGGCTATCATCAATAAATCAAAAAACAACAAGTGTTGGCAAAGATGTGGAGAAAAGGGAACCCTCATTCATTGTTGGTGGGATTGCAAATTGGTACAGCCACTATGGAAAACAGTATGGAGGCCCCTCAAAACATTAAAAATGGATATACCTTTTAACCTAGCAATTGCACTTCTAGGTATTTATCCAAGGAAATCCAAAGCAATAATTCGTAAATATCTATGCACCCCAATATTCGTGACAGCACAATTTACTCTAGCCAAGATATAAAACAACCTAAATGCCCATCAACAGTTGATTGGATAAAGAAATATGGTTTATATATACAATGAAATATTACTCAGCCTTTAAAAAAAATGAAATCCTATCATTTCCAACAACATGGATAGACCTAGTGATTATTATGCTGAGTGAAATAAGTCAGACAGAGAAAGATAAATACCATATGATTTCACTTATATTCAAAATCTAAGGAACAAAAAGAACAAACTAATCAAAAACAGACTCACAAATGTAGAGGACAATCTGGTGACAGCCAAAGGGGAGGAGGGTTGGAGGGCTTGGAGAATGGGGTAAAGGGTTAAAGAAGTACAAATTAATAGTTGATAGTTGGTCACAGGAATGGGGAGCACAGCAGAGGGAATGCAGTTAGCATTCATATAATGGCTAGGTGGAGGGCCAGAGGAGGAAGGGAGCAATTGGGGAATAGTTTTATAAAGTATATAGATGTCTAACCAATGTACTATATACTTGAAACAATTTAAATAAATAAATTTTTAAAAAATAAAAAAAAGAAAGTGTACCTAGTGGATCTGATTCATACAAGCCACTTGTAAAACTAATATTTGAAACAATAAGGGAAATTCAAATATGAGCTAGATATAAAACAGAAATTATTGTTAATTTTTAGGTATGAAAGTAGCAATGAGGTTGTTTTTAAAATGTTTATTAGAGATACATACTGAAGTATTTGTGGATGAAATTACATGATATATAGGATTTTCTTTAAAATACTCTAGAAATAAAAAAAGTAGGGTAAAAGAATGAAGATCAACATATACTGATAACTGTTATAGTAAAGAATGAGTATATGAGGTTCATTATACTATTTTCTTTATTTTGTGTATTTTTCAATTTTGCCTAAGAAATCATTTTTAGAGGGCTATTTACCTCTTCTCAAGAGAGAAGATAAGGGTCTTCTATAAAAAAAAAAAAGTGATAATGCCTTAGCAACGGCTGTCATAGTGGAGAGGAAGAGAAATACATAGATTTGAGATGTATTTTGAAATTAATTGGAATTGTTAATGAATAAAAGGAGAAATTTAAGGAAAAACACAGGAATCAATTTTTTTTGAGCAACTGTGTAGATAAATGATGCCATTTGCAGAATTAGTTTAGACTTTAAAGGAACAGGTTTGGGGAAGGATTAAAACCCACCTCAGACATTGAGATCTGTATTAGATTTTTATTGATGCAGTAACAAATTACCACATATTTAGTGGCTTAAAGCAATACAAATTTATTGTCTTACAGTACTGAATGTCAGAAGTTCAAAATCAGTTTCACTGAGCTAAAGTCAAAATGTCAGCAGGTTTAGTTCCTTCTCGAGATGCCAAGGAAGAATCTGTTTCCTTTTCTTCTCCAGCTTCTAAAGGCTCTCCTCATTCCTTGGCTTGTGGCCCACACATCCCATTCTCTTTTCTACCTCTTGTTTCCATGGTCACATCTCCTTCTCTGGCTTTGATTTTCTTGTATTTCTCTTATTAGGAACCTTTTGATTATATTGGTCTTACCAGGATAATAATTCAAAATTAGCTCCCATCTCAATAACCTTAATTTAGTCACACCTGCAAAGTCTCTTTTGCCATATAACATAATATATTTACAGTTCTGAGTATTGGGACAGAATCATCTTTGGGGGATCATTATTCAGCCTACCTCAAGGTCTAATATGTTTGAAGAGCCTATTACGTATTTTAGCAGAGATGTCAGATGGATAGTTATGAATGCAGAGAGAACTGGCAGGCTAAATTTGGGAGTTATCAGCATACAGATATGATTTAGAACCAAGTAACGGTTGAGTCTGAAGAATTCCAAATTTAGCAGTTGGGCATCGCAGGTGACTTCAGAATGAGGATTTCAGAAAGCTAGGCACCTGAAAAGCCAAGAGAGCAGCACATTCAGTAGTATGGAGAACATTTTTGACTGTGACTGAGAGGTCAAGCAAGAGAAAAATTATTCGTTGCACTTGGCATCATAAATAAAGTTAGTAATTTTTATAAGAGCAATTCCAATCTAATTGAAGTGGGTTGAAGAATGAGATGGATCCAGTGAATGAAGACAAACCTTTACTCTGAAGAACAGTGACTACACATAAAGGCTAGAGGAAGATTTTTGTCAAGAAAGAGGTGTTCTCTTTTTCTCAAGAGATAAGAAAATATGCTTGTTTTTTTTTTTTTAATAGAAAAGATCTAATAGAAAAAGAAAGACATAATAAAGGAGAAAGAAGGAGTAAAGGAAGGAGGGACATCCTTAGTAAGGTAACAAAGAGGTTCTGCAGCAAAAGAGAATTTGATAGGAGCAAAGCACTTAAATAAGGAAAAGCAGGAAGGTACAAGTGAAAGCTGGCAGGTCAGTTTGCAGAGCTATCATGAGTTAGATCTGCTTTGATAGTTCTGTTTTTTCTTAGTTATGGAAGTTGCAAGTAAAATTGAGGAGTCACTTGATGAGGGAAGGTTGGAGAATTGTTCCACAAAGAGAAATACTATAAAATCCCTTTCACAGGACCAGTTTGATGCTAGCAAAAAAAAAAAAAAAAAAAAAAAAAGGGAGGTGGGGAGTGGGAGAAAGCCTTCCCCTTGTGATAAGACGTATTTTGGAGGTCAGTTTCTTGTCTGATAATTATAAACACATTATTTAGAATTAATAATTAAATTATTGTCAAATATAATAAATTAATTGATTAGAAAAAAATAAGCGACGAAAACAAGGAACCACAACCAAGATTACTCTACCTAGCAAGGCTAACAATTAAAATTGAAGGTGAGATAAACAGCTTCCCAGACAGGAAAAAGCTAAAGGAATTCATCACCAGCAAGCCATTGCTAAAAATAGTTAGACTTCTTTAAGAAGAAGAGGAGAAAAAAATGTAAAAAAGAACATAAATATGAACAATAAAACTGCTATAACTAAATACCTATCAATAATCACTTTATTTTTA
Organism: Pteropus vampyrus; assembly: GCF_000151845.1. Taxonomy (NCBI): domain Eukaryota; kingdom Metazoa; phylum Chordata; class Mammalia; order Chiroptera; family Pteropodidae; genus Pteropus; species Pteropus vampyrus. Next base: position 2,308,721 of record NW_011889297.1, on the reverse strand, counting down.
TTTACTTATTTTTTATTGTTTATTGGGATAACATTAGTTAATATAATAATATAATTTTCAGATGTACATTATAATTTGACATCCGTATATTCTATTGTGAGTGTAACATCTAAAGTCCAATTTCCTTCAGCTACCATATATTTGATCCCCTTTACCCACTGCCTCCTCCCCCTCCCCCCCTATATTTGACCCCTTATAACCTTATAACTACTCCTTCCTCCCCCACACCCCACCCTCTGGTAACCACTAGTCTATTGTCCATGTCTATGAGACTCCGTTGCTTTTAGGTTTATATCCCACATATAAGTGATATCATGTGATTTTCAACTCTTTTGTCAGGCTTATTTTGCTTAGCATGATTATACCTTGAGGTCCATCCATGTTATCACAAATGGCAGTATTTCAGCTCTTCTTATGGCTAAGTCATATTCCATTGTATATATGTACCTCAGCTTCTTTAGCCAATCATCTATAGTAGGACACTTCAGTTGCTTCCATAACCTGTTCACTGTGAATAATGCTGCTATGAACATCGGTGTGAAAATATCTTTTTGGATATGGGTTTTCAAGTCTTTGGGGTAAATACCCAGTAGAGGGATTACTGGATCATATGGTAGATCAATTCTTAGTTTTTTG
>NW_011889297.1:2245351-2308035 GCF_000151845.1 Pteropus vampyrus | reverse complement strand
CCCAGTAGAGGGATTACTGGATCATATGGTAGATCAATTCTTAGTTTTTTGAGGAACCTCTATACTGTTTTCCATAGTGGCTGTACCAATTTGCAGTCCCACCAGCAGTGTATGAGGGTTCCTTTTTCTCTTCATCCTCTCCAACATTTGTTATTACTTGTCCTGTTGATTATAGCTATTCTAACAGGTGTGAGAAGTTATCTCAATGTGATTTTGATTTGCATTTCCCTAATAGCTAGTGATGTTGAGGATATTTTCAAATGTTTATTGGCCATTTGAATTTCTTCCTGGGAGAAGAGTATGTTCAGGTTCACTGCCCTTTTTTGACTGGATCATTTTCTTTTTTATTGTTATTGAGTGGTATGAGTTTTCTGTATGTTTTGGATATTAGGCCCTTATCGGACATTAGGCTGTTCGGATGGTTGTCTCTTTAGCTTGTTGAAAGTCTCGTTTGCTGAGCAGAAGCTGTTAAGTTTGATGTAGTATCATTCATTTATTTTTGGTTTTACTTCCCTTGGTTTTGAGGTCAAATTCATAAAATCCTCTTTAAGTCCAAGGTCCTTGAGTTTAGTTCCTATGTTTTATTCTATGCCTTTTATTGTTTCAGGTCTTATATTCAAGTCCTTAATCCATTTCCAGTTAATTTTGGTGTGTGATGATAGTCAAGAATCTAGGTTCATTCTTTTGCAGGTGGCTTTCCAGTTTTCCCAGTAGCATTTATTGAAGAGGCTTTTCTTTCTCTACTGTATATTTTTGGCATTTTTGTCGAAACTATTTGTGTGTGTGTGTGTGTGTGTGTGTATATATATATTTCTTTTTATGGGTTTACTTCTGGACTCTTGATTCTGTTCCACTAGTCTGTGGGTCTGTTTTGCTGTCAATACCATGCTGTTTTGATTACTGTCACTTTGTAGTATAATTTGAAGTTGGGCAGAGTTATGCTTCCAGCCTCCTTCTTCTCTCTCAGGATGGCTTTGGCAATTCGGTGTCTTTTGTGCTTCTATACAAATCTGATGATGTTTTGTTTCATTTCTTTAAAAAAAATGTTGATGAATTTTGATGGGGATTGCATGAAATCTGTATAATGCTTTAGGTAATATGGTCATTTTAACTATGTTGATTCTTCCAATCCAAGAACACAGAATATCCTTCCATTTCTTTGTATCTTTCTTTGATTTCTTTTAATAAAGTCTTCTAGTTTTCATTATATAGGTCATTCACATGTTTCATTAAGCTTATTCCTAAGTGTTTTATTCTTTTTGTTGCAATTGCAAAAGGAATTATTTTTTCTACTTCTTTTTCTGACACTTTGTTATTAGAGTATAGGAACGCTATGGCCTTTTCAACATTGATTTTGTATACAGAAACTTTGCTCTATTTGCTTATTGTTTCTAGTAGTGTTCTTGTGGAGGTTTTAGGGTTTTCTATATAGAGAATCATGGAATCCCCAAATAGTGATAATTTGACTTCTTCGTTTTCTATTTGGATGCCATTTATATTTATATCTTTCTCTTTTCTGATTTCACTCGCTAACACCTCCAATGTTATATTGAATAACGTGGCGATAGTGAACAGCCTTGCCTTGTTTCTGATCTTGGAAGGTTTTTAGTTTTTCACCATTAAGTATAATGTTGGCTGAGGGCTCGTCATATATAGCCTTTATTATGTTAAGGTACTTTCCTTCTATACTGATTTTGTTAAGTGTTTTGATCATAAATGGATGCTGTATCTTATCGAAGGCTTTTTGTGCATCTATTGATATGATCATATGATTCTTATTTTTTAATTTGTTTATGTGGTGTATCTCATTAATTGATTTGTGTATGTTGAATCATCCCTGTGCCTCTGGGATGAAACCCACTTGATCGTGTGTATAATCTTTTTAACATGTTGCTGCATTCGGTTCGTAAATATATTATTTAGGATTTTTGCATCTGTGTTCATGAGAGATATTGATCTGTAGTTTTCTTTTTATCTTTACCAGGCTTTGGTATCAGACTAATATTGGCCTCATAAAATGAGTTGGGAAGTATTGCCTCCTCTTCAATTTTTTGGAAGAGTTTGAAGAGAATAGGTATTAAATCTTCTTTGAATGTTTGGTAGAATTCACTGGTGAAGCCATCTGGTCCTGGACTTTTACTTTTTGGTAGGTTTTTGATGATTGCTTCAATTTCCATACTGCTGATTGTTCTATTTAGATTTTCCAGTTCTTCTTGATTCAGTCTAGGAAGGTTGTATTTTTCTAAGTACTAGTTCATTTCCTGTAGGTTATTATACTTGGTGTTGTATACTTTTTCATATTATTCTTATATGAACCTTTCCATTTCTGCAATGTCTGTCATAATTTCCCCTCTTTCATTCTTGATTTTGTTTACTTGTGTCCTTTCTCTTTTTTCTTTAGTGAGTCTAGCCAGAGAGTGGTCAATTTTATTAACCTTCTCAAAGAACCAGCTCTTTGTTCCATTTATTTTTTCTATTTTTTTTTTGTTGTTTCCATTTTATTTATTTCTTCTCTAATTTTGATTCTTTCCTTCTGATAACTTTAGGCTTTATTTGTTCTTCCTTTTCTAGTTTTTTAAGATGAAGCATTAGGTTGTTTATTTGGTTTCATTCTTGCTTTTGGAGATAGGTCTGTAATGATATGAACTTTCCTCTTATTATCGCTTTTACCATGTCCCACAAGTTATGATATGTTGTACCATCATTATCATTATTTTCTTTGTATCTCTTGATCTCTCTTTTTATTTCTTCTCTGACCTATTTGTTCTTCAGTAGCATGTTGTTTAATCTCCATGTATTTGTGGTTCTTCCTGTTTTCTTTTTGCAATTGATTTCTGGTTTCAAAGCATTATGATCAGAGAATACGGTTGGTATGATTTCAACCCTCGTATATTTGTATAGGCTATCTCTATGTTCCAGTATGTGGTCAATTCTTGAGAATGTTCCAAATGCACTAAAGAACAGTGTATAAGTAGCTGTTTTGGAATGGAAGGCTCTGTATATGTCAATTATATCCAGTTGGTCTAATGTGTCATTTAAGGATGTTGTTTTCTTATTGATTTTCTGTTTGGATGATTTATCTATATCCAACAGTGGGATATTTAGGTCTCTTACTTTGATAGTGTTTTGATCTATTTCTCCTTTTGGTTCTGTTAGTAATTGCTTTAGGGATTGCGTTAGTATTTTGGGACTCCCTGATTGTGAGCATAAATATTAATAAGTATTATATCTTCTTTGTGCATGATTCTCTTTATCATTATGAAGTCACCCTCAGTATCTTTATTTACCTATTTTTTTTTATTTTGAAGCCTATTTTGTCTGATGTTAGTATCGCTACTCCTGCTTTTCTCTGAATGTCATTTGCTTGAAATATCATTTTCTACCCTTTCACTTTGAGTTTATATTTGTCCTTAGAGCTGAGATATGTCTCCTGGAGGAAGCATATGGTTGACTTTTGTTTTTTGATCCATTCAGCAACTCTGTGCCTTTTTATTGATGAGTTTAGTGCATTTATATTTAGGATGATTATTGAGATATGAGGTCTTATAGCCATTTTGTCTTTTGCTTTCCGGTAGCTCGGTGTTTCCATTGCTTCCTTGTCCTTGTGTTTCTGTTTTCTTTACTTTGGTTGACTTTTGTGGGATTTTCCTCTGGTTCTTCTTGTTTTATGTTATATTCTTCAGTTCTGAATCTTCTGTGTGTGGTTACCATTACAAATCTATAAAGGATATATATATATATATATATATATACAGTTGTTCATTTTCTTCTGTGTGTGGCTAATCCCTATTCCCCTTTGTGAATTTGGATCTTTGATTCTCCCCTTTTCAGTCATATTTACCTCAATTTGTCCCTATGTATGCTGAACGTTCATTACTATCTGTTATAACAATTATCTTATCATTATTTAAGTTTGTAATGCCTTTTTCTTAGTAAGGGTTGCACTCCACTTTTATTTGCCTGATAGTCACTTTACTCCTAATTATGTATTTTTTCGGTCATTTTGTTTTAGGTGAGCTGACCCCTTTCAGTATTTCCTATAGTGCAGGACTTGTAGTGGAGAATTCTCTCAATATTTGTATTTCTAGAAAGCTTTTAATTTCTTCTTCATATCTAAAGGAGAACTCAGCTGGAAACATTATTCTAGGCTGGTAGTTCCTTTCACTTAATACTTTAAATATTCGATTCCAGTTCTTTCTGGTTTGTAAGGTCTGTGCCAAGAAGTCTGAGGATAATCTAATGGGTTTTCCTTTATAAGTTACCGTTTTCTTCTCCCTGGCTGCCTTGAGAATTCTGTCTTTGTTGTTAATTTTTGATAATTTTAGTACAATGTGTCTTGGTGAAGGCCTTTTCGGGTTGAGACAATTAAGTGTTCTGTTGACTTTTTGAATTCCAAGCTCCAGCTCATTCCTTAGATTTGGGAAATTCTCATCAATTATTTGTCTGAAAACGCTTTCTAGTCTCTGCTCCTTTTTCTCATCTTCGATAATGCCCATTACTCTTATATTTCTTCTCCTGATGGTATCAGCTAGTTCTTGAATTTCTCTTTCATTATTTTTCACTCTTCGGTTTCTCCCTTCTTACTTCTGATTTTTTTCTCGATTTCTTTCTTCAATATTACTGATCGTTTCCTTCATTTGGTTGATTGTGTTTCCCAAGCTTGCTATTTCATTTTTCAGCTCTTGCAGGATGTTTGTTTTGTTTTGTTTTGTTTTGTTTTTATCTCCAGAAGATCTATTCTGTTCTTTTTGACGGTTTTAATCTCCTTGCTCTGCTCATCTAGTTGTTTTTTTCAATTCCTGAATTTGTTGATATGACTCGTTTTGGAACTCACTGTGTTTTTTTCAGAAGTACTATCCTGAATCTCTGTTAGTTAAGTTGCACATTTCTATGTCTGTAAGCTTATTTTCTGGAGATTTTTCTCTTTTTTTTTTCTGAGATGCCTTGTCAACTTAATTGTTCATGGTGTTTAATGGACTATTTCTCCACATGAGCATTTGTGGAAATGTATTCTGTTTTTTTTTTTCCAGAAAGAAGATTTATTATATATAGTCTCTTTAGCCTTTTGCAAAGAAAGTGCTTTTCTTTTGGTTTCCAGTAGGTGGCATCTAAGCTTTTTGGATGCCTTCTTTACATAAAACCTTAAAAATTGCCTTGTTATTTTCTGATAGATATTTAATCACTCTCGCTACCCTCAGTTTCAGTCTCTGTCAGTGTTAGCAACAGTTTTGTTAGTATTTGCTCAGATTCCCCTGGGGCTCTGTGTTGTTTGGTCTCGGAGTATATGGGGGGAGTGGCCCTCTGGATTGGTGGCAGAGGACTGCAGCTTATCCCTAGTTTTGCAACCAGGGCCAGTAAAAATGAACCATTCTTTTTCTGCCGTTCACTTTTCTGCCTCCTGCCCTGATAACTGGTCTCTGCTGCTGGCCGGCCACGGGGAGCTCACAGCTTTCCCAGGCAGGTCTTTTCAGGGAACTCGCTGCTCCTTCTCCCCTTCTCCTCCTTCTACAGGTAGCTCTGATGGCTGCGAGAGGCAGCTTTTTTATTTCTCCCAGTCCACTGTCTGAAACCCGGGGTCCTGACCTGTGGTATATCTTATGCACAGATCCCATGCTCAGACATGCTGGTGTGCATTTTGGATGTTTTTTGTTGAGTTTTAGATGTTCATCTTGTTGTCTCAAGGGGAGAGATCTGGAGACACCTCTCACTCCTCCATGTTTCCAAAGATCCCTCAATAATCACTTTAAATGTCAATGAATTAAATGCTCCAATCAAAAGAGATATGTTAGCTGAATGGGTAAGAAAACAAGACCCATACATATTATGTCCATAAGAGACCCACTTCAGATCAAATAACACACAGAGAGTAATGAAAGAATGGAAAAATATGTTTCATGCAAATCAAAATTAAAAGAAAAAAAGCTAGGATAGCCATACTTACAGCAGGCAAAACAGACTTTAAAACACAGGTTATAATAAGTGACAAGGAGTGATGTTACATAATGATAATAGGGTCAATCCAACAAGAGTCTATAACTCTTGTAAGCATTTATTCACCCGACATAGGAGCACCTAAATATATAAAGCAAACATTACCTAATGTAAAAGGAGAAATTGATGGCAATGCATTCATAGTATAAAATTTTAAATCCCTATTGACATGTATGAATAGATCTTCCAGACAGAAAATCAATAAGGAAACAGTGGCCTTAAGTGATATATTAAATCAGGAGGATTTAATTGATATTCTTAGAGCACTTCACTACAAAAGAGCAAAATATACATTTTTCTCAAGTGCACATGGAACATTTTCCAGGATCAATCACATGTTAGGACACAAAACATCTCAATAAATTTAAGAACATTGAAATTATATCAAGCGTCTTCTCCAACCACAATGGTACAGAAGTAGAAATCAAGTATGAGAAAATAAACTGAAAAACAAACACATGGATGCTAAATAACATGCTACTAAACAATGAATGAGTTAATAATGAGATCAAAGAAGAAATTAAAAGATACCTAGAGACAAATGAAAATGAAAACACAATGACTAAAAATTTATGGGACACAGCAAAAGCAGTCCTAAGAGGGAAATTCATAGCAATACAGGCCTACCTCAAGAAACAAGAAAAAGCTCAAATAAACAATCTAACCAGATACCTAAAGGAACTAGAAAAAGAATAGCAAATAAGCTCTAAAGTTAGTAGAATGAGGGAAATAATAAAGATTGAGCAGAAATAAATGAAATTGAGTCTGGAAAAAAAAAGATTAATGAAAGAAAGAACTAGTTCTTTGAAAAGACAAACAAAATTAATAAACCTGTAACTGATCTCATCAAGAAAATAGAGAGAGGACTCAAATAAATAAAATCATAAATGAAAGAGAAGTGACAACAGACACTACAGAAATACAAAGAAATATAAGAAAATACTATGAACAATTATGTGCCAACAAATTTGACAATCTGTGAGAAATGGATAAATCCTAAAAATATACAATCTTCCAAGGCCGAATCAAGGAGAAAATCTGAACAGATTACTACTAATGAAATTGAATTAGTAATCAAAAAGTTCCCCGCAAACAAAAGTCCTATACCAGATGGCTTCACAGGTGAATTTTACCAAATATTCAAAGAAGAATTAACACCTATCCTTCTCAAACTATTCCAAAAAATTAAAGATGGTGGAAGACTCCCAAGCTTGTTTTATGAGGCCAACATTACCCTGATTTCAAAACCAGACAAAAATGTTACAAAAAAAGAAAATTATAGACCAATATTATTGATGAACATAGATGTAAAAATCCTCAACAAAATATTAGCAAACAGAATTCAGTAATACACTAAAAAGACCATACACTGTAATTAAGTGAGATTTATTCCTGGGATGCAAGGTTTATTCAATATCCACAAATCAATTAACATAATTCACTACATAAACAAAATAAAGGATAAATTTATAAGATTATGTCAATAGATGCAGACAAAAAAAAACATTTAACAAAATCCAGCATTCATTTATGATTAAAAAAATCTCAGAAAGGTTTGAATAAAGGGACAGTAACTTAACCTAGTTAAGGCCATATTTGTTTTTCTTATGATCAGGAAGAAGGCAAGGATGTCCACTTTTACCATTTCTATTCAATACGGTATCGGAAGTCCTCATCACAGCAATCAGACAACAACAAAATAAATAAAAGCCATCTAAATTAGAAAAAAAAGTAAAACTCATTATTTACAGATGACATGATATTATATAGAGAAAACTTTAAAAATTCCACACACAAAAAAATCCTAGTAGAACTGGAAAATGAATTCAGTAAAGTAGCAGAATAAAAAATTAATATTCAGAAATTGGTTGCATTTCTACACACTAATAATGAGTTATCAGAAAGAAATTAAGAAAACAATTTCTTTAATAATTGCATCAAAAATGTCTAGGAATAAATTTAACCAAAGAGGTAAAAGACTCAGAAAATTATAGAAATTGAAGAAAGAAATTGAAGAAGATATGAATAAATGGAGGCATATATTTTTCTCATGAATAGAAATAATTAATATCATTAAAATGTCCAAAGTAATATATAGATCCAATGCAATCACTATCGAAATATCAATGACATTTTTCATGAAACTTGAACAAATAATCTTAAAAGTTATATGGAGTCACAAATGATCATGAATAGCCATGGCAATCTTGAGAAAGAAGAACAAGTTGCCTGAGGAATCGGCCCTGTGGGTTTGTTTTCTGTGGAGGTGGTTGAGTGGTACTCTTATGTGGTCTGAAGCTGGCTATCAGGTGTGTTTGTTCTGAGGCCTGTTAGGAGGGTTTCTGGTGCAGGCCAAGTTTAGTCATAACACATGCCCTGCCTGGGGTCACCTGGTGAGTCACTAAACAATCTGCAGATGGCCCCCGCTTATGCTGGGCTTAGGGGTGCCTCAAGAGGCTAAGCTGCAAACCAAGGCCAGCAACCCCTAGTGCCACACTTGGGGATGCTTAGTAAGAAGTATGGGGCGTGCCAAGGCCAAATGCTGCTTGTTTGGATTTTGTGAATCTTTTAGATATTTTAGAAAAGTCCTCAGCACGAACCAAGACGTCATTTGTGTGAAAAAGCCACTGGAAGCAGCTCGGGTGGGTCTGAAATTTGGGTGAGGTGCAATCTCAGAGAATCACCAGGGTAGGGTGAATGATGTTACCCAGGTTGATGGAGACTCAGATATTGTGGCTGCCTGCATCTGCGCGTTGGCTGTGGGGAGGGCTCAACAAAAAACAGTGGCTTCTGCTGCACTTTTATTCATGGGAGATACCTGTGCCATCCAGCCCTCGTCCAGAAGCCAGTCAATTCAGTTCTTTCCTGTATGGCCCTTGTGCCTTTCAAGTTGATGCCCCAGCACTGGAGCTCAGAGCAAGTGAGTCTGTCAGCAAGTAAGTCCATGTGCAGGCCCTTTAAGAGGATCACCTGGCTCACCAGCAGCCCTCTGTCTCACTCAGCTAAAATCTCTGCTGATTTTTGCAGCCAGAAGTTATCAGAAATTTTCTTCTTGACACTGAAGTCCTGGGTTGGGGAGCTTGGTGTGAGGCTTGGAACACTTTTTCCTCAGGGTGGACCTCCACAGTTGATATATTCCTCCCAATATTTAACCATAATGCATGGGTGGAGAGCCAACCCTTTCTACCTCTCCATGCTTCCTACCAGTCTCCACATGACTTCTGTATATCCTTAGATATAGGATTCTTGTTCAGCTAGACTTCAGGTGATTCTCAATGATCATTGTTTTGTAGTTCAGTTGTAATTTTGATGTCTGAGAGAGGAGGCAAGCACATCATTTACCTACTTCACTGAAACTAGACAGTACCTAGTTTTTTAATATACCCAAATAACTGGCTGGGATTTTGACCGGGTTTGCACTGAATATACGGATTATGTTTGGAAGGACTAGAAACTTGACAATATTGAGTCTTTCTATCAAGGAATATGAAATATCTTCATTTATTAGTTCTGCCTTTATATTTTTATATTTTTCATTAGAGTTTTGTAGTCTTTTTTCATATAGGTCCTATATGTATTTCATGGTATTTATACCCAAATATTTCATTTTAGGGGACACTAATGTAAACGGTAATATATTTTTAATTTCAATTTCCACTTGTTTATTGCTGGTATATAGAAAAGCAATTGATTTTTGTATATTAACCTTGTATCCAGCAACCTTGCTATAATCGCATATTAGTTCCAGGCAGTTTTTGATGATTCTCTTAGCTTTTCTATATAAACAATGTTGTCTGTGAACAAAGATAGTTTTATTACTTTTTCTCAATCTATACCTTTTTTTTTCTTGTCTTGTTTCATTAGCATTTCCAATATGATTTAAAAAGGAGCAGTGGTAGGAGACATCTTTGCATTATTCCTAATTTTACAGGAAAGTTTCTAGTTTTTCTTTATTAACTATGATGTTAGTCGAAAGTTTTTGCACATATTGTTTACCATGTTGTGAAGTCCTTCTCTAACCTGGTTTCCTGAGATCAATGAATGAGTGTTGCAATGTATGAAATGCTTCTTCTGCATCTATTGATATGATCAAAGGATTTTTTTTAAACTTGTTGATGCAATAAAATACAGTAATTTTTTCAAGTGTTGAGACAGCCTTGCATATCTGGAATAAATTGCACTTGGTCATGATATATAATTCTTTTCATACAGTATTGTATTAAATTTGCTAATATTGAGTTGAGGAATTTTGTATATGAGTTAATGAGAAATATTGCTCTGCAGATTTCTTTTCCTAAAATGTCTTTTTCTGGTTTTGGTATTAGGATAATGTAGGCCTCATAGAATGAGTTGGGATGTATTCCCTGTGCTTTTATCTTCTGAAAGAGATACTAGACAATTGGTATAATTTTTTCCTTAAATGTTTGGTAGAATTCAACAGCTCATCTGGTCCTGGTACTTTCTCTTTTGGATAGTTATTAATTATGAGTTAAGTTTTTTTAATTTTTATTTTTCAATTAGAGTTGATAGTCAATATTATTTTATATTAAATTCATGTGTACAGCATAGTGATTATAAATTTACATAATTTATGAAGCGATTACCCCCAATTAGTCTAGTACCCAACTGGCATTAAACATAGTTATTACAATATTGTTGACTATATTCTCTATGCTGTACTTAACATCTCAGTGCCTATTCTGTAACTACTAATTTGTACTTCTTAATTCTTTCTCCTTTTACACTCAGCCCCCAAACCTCTCCTATACAGTAACCATCAGTTTGTTCTCTATATCTATCAGTCTGTTTCTGTTTTTTTAAATATATATTTCTCTTTAGATTTCACATATAAGTGAGATCATATGGTATTTGTCTTTCTCTGCCTGACTTATTTCACTTAGCTTAATACCCTCTAGGGCCATACATGTTGGCTCTAATGGTGAGATTTCATTTTTTTTTTTTTTGGCTGAGTAATATTATATTGTATATATGTGCCACTTCTTCTTTATCCAATCACCTATAAATGGGCACTTGAATCTCTTCCATATCTTGGCTACTGTAAAAAGTGCTGCTGAGAAATAGAGGTGCATATATCTTTTAAAATTAATGTTTTGGATTTCTTTGGACAAATACCCAGAAGTAGAATTGTCGGGTCCTAAGGTGGCCCTATATTTAATTTTTGAGGAACCTCCAAATTGTTTTCCACACTGGCTGCACCAATTTGCAATCTTACTAACAGTGCACAAAGGTTCCTTTTACATCCGCGCCAACAGTTATTGTTTTCTCATTTATTGATGATAGCCATTTTGACACATGTTAGGTGATATTTCATTGTGGTTTTAATTTGCATTCCACTGATAATTCGTGACATTGAGCATCTTTTCATTGTCTTTTGGCTATCTGTATATCCACTTCAGAAAAATGCCAATTCAGGTTCCTGCCCACTTTTTAATTGGATTGTTTGGTTTTTTTTTATGTTAAATTCTATGAGTTCTTTATAAATTTTGGATATTAACCCCTTATCAAATGTATCATTGGAAAATATCTTCTCCCATTCAGTAGCTTGATTTATCATTTTATTGATGATTTTCTGTGCTGTGCAATAACTTTAGTTTACTGTAGCCCCATTTGTTATTTTTTCTTTTGTTTCTCTTGCTTGACGAGATGTATCAGAAAAAAAGGTTACTAAGAACAATGTCAGAGAGTTTACTACCTATGTTTTCTTCTAGAAGTTCTATGGCTTTGGTCCAGTTTTATTTTTTTAATGTATCTCTTTAGTTTTCTTAACACCATTTATTAAATAGAATGTCCTTAATCCATTGTATATTTTTGCCTCCTTTGTCATAGATTAAATGACCATATAGATGTAGGTTTATTTCTGGGCTGTCTATTCTGCTCCATTGGTCTATGTGTCTGTTTTTATGACACTACCATAATGTTTTGATGACTATATTTTTAGTATGATTTGATATCACTGTTGTGATACCTTCAATTTTGTTCTTCTTTATCAAGTATACTGGGGCTATTTAGGGTCTTTTGTAATTCCATATGTATTTTAGTATTATTGGTTCTAGTTCTCAGAAAAATGCTATTGGTATTTTGATATGAATTGCATTCAATCTATAGATTGCTTTGGGTGGTATGAACATGTTTTTTAAATAATTTATTTTTTTTCCAATTATAGTTGGCATACAATATTATATTAGTTTCAGGTGTACAACGCAGTGATTAGAAAACTATGTAACTCACAAAGTGATCACCTCAGTAAATCTAGTACCCATCTAACACTGTACATAGTTATTCAAATCTTATTGACTATATTTCTTATGCTATACTTTATATCTCAATGACTATTTTGTAATTCCCATTTTGTACTTCTTAATCCCTTTCTTCTCTGTATTTATGAGTTTATTTCTTTTTGTTGTTGTTGTTGTTGTTGTTCTTCTTCTTCTTCTTTAGATTCCACATGTACATGAAATCATATGAATTTATTTTTCTCAACTGACTTACTCTACTTAGCACAATGCCCTCTAGGTCCATCAGGAATTGGATCCTTTGTTTACTCAAATGTAAAATAAAATAGCACCCTGATAGAACTAAGGCAAGTCAAATGCAAAGAAACATTAGATACTTTGTAAAGTGTAAAACACTATGTATTTCAGTTGTCATCTTCACTGTTTCTGTGGCCACTTCTGTTCTCCACTTGCCACATAAAATGTTAATATGGATACTTTTGTGAGGGTGTGCCATCTTATCCCATAACTAATTTATCTCTTGTTTGTGCTCTCTGACCAAGGTTTCAGATAGGCTTGAATTTGCATATGACAAAGGAATATTGCTTTAAGGTACCAGAGGGAAGGACTCTTTGTCATAAAGAGACAACCCCCCTCCACAAACTGCAAGTAGACCTCTCATACTCCCAACTACCAAAAGAGCCCATGAGAGCTGTGTCCACCTTTTCTTGCCTAGCGTACAGGTTTGAGCCTTGTCTCAGCCCTCTATTTTCCTTTGGCAATTTTTCTTAATATTCAGAAGACTTTTGGTATCTATGAGCCAAAAGATGGTACCCACCACTCTGACTTTGAGGCTTCCTCTGGGACAGTTTTTTTTCATTTCTAAAACACAAATCTGTAGGCTTCACAAAGGATAGGCAGACCCATTCTATTCTGCTCCATCCCCCTCCACCACTGAATGCTTTGTTTAAATCATAGTCATAACCTTCCGGAGGCCACAAGAAGCATCAAAATCACCAAGATGACTCTTACAGTGTTCTAACAAGTACTTTAATGTACAGAAATTTCTGCCTAAAATATGGAGAAGACACTCAGCATTTTCTTCAGTGTGATTGCACCAGGAACTTGGAAGAATAACGTCCTGAAGAATTTCTGAATCCAGAAGTTAAAGGTACTCATGTAACCACCAGCCACTCGCTTTTCAAAAACAGTTCACTTCCAAGGAAAATCAAAATAAAATTTGGATCTTCAAATCTCACCCCACCCATTTTCCCATTATTCCTTTGTTCTTAGTCCATAGTTTAGATGTGGATTATCTTCACAGCTCACTTAGCTTTGGTTCAGAATGAATGTGCCTAGGTCCTGGAAAGCAGGAGAAACTTAATCAATGTGTTTTACTCTTGGTATTAACTCTGTGAGAAGGATCAGTATTTAGGAATTTCCACATCTTCCAAGTGTCAATGGTGATATAATCTAGCTGTTGAAATTTGTGATATAAGATACTAGGGAAGTCACTTATCCCCAAGTGCCCAAGTGGGGCAAAAAAGAGAAAGTACATCATTTCCATGGAAATAAATAAATGAAAACATCATCAGACAAGTTTGTTTCCTTCATCCGTCTTTCTACTACCCATGCTCCTTTGACAGTGGGGTTAGCTACTAATGCCTTGCTGGGAGTGCATTCCAGATATGAAGTTCCAAAATCCAGTTGCTATTTCTTGAGGGACAGAAGCTTAAAGCTATCATCCAAAATCGACCTTCTGTTACGTCGGAGCTTTTTCTGCTGATGTTGGTACCAGACCACACCGCCAAGAGCCAGAGCAATGAGCAGGAGAATGATACCCATGGCAATTAAGACAGAAACCAGCACCTCAACATCCTTTATGGGGATCTGTATGCCGAGAATCCTCACATTGTCTTCTCCAATGTCTCTGGGGATTGCTGCTGAAATGAAACAAGAAAATATGGGCACTGTGGGCTGGAGAGTACTCCACAGGGGCACTTTTGCAGTCACCTCCTGGAAGAGGAGAAATAAGTCCATCCAAATAAAACAGAGGAACTGTTCCTATCCCTCAAAAGACCAGCTGGTTAAAACAGATTTAGGGGTTACAGAGAATCGGGGTAACAAGATGTTACACCTGAGAAAGTTCTTAGGAATCATTGAGGCCCTGATCTCCCTATGTAAAGAGCTCAGTCTCAGATTGGGAAGGGCCTTGGTATATTTCTTCAAATATATAAAGACCTACAATGTAAAGAAAAAAATTGGATTTGGTTTGTGTGGTTCCAGAGGGTAGAATTGAGGCAATAAGTATAAATTCAGGGAAGAAGTTTGACCCAATGACCTAGCTTATTAATGCTCACTTTGACTACTAGACCATAACGATAGCCTGCCACTGCGCTGTCTGGTCTCTCACCTTTTTGAGCCATGATAACACATGATGTTATTACCTTTTCAGGTGAAATATTTGATTGTCTTAGTTCCTGCCATGCAAACTTTTGATTTGGAGATAAATGACCTCCAATTAACCTATGGAGTAGAGCTCAGACTCAAGCCAGGCATTCTGGCTCTCAAAATCAGGCTATAATCTACTTTTCTAGTCTTTTATCTACTATTCTTCAGCTATAGTAATTCGTTCTTTGTTTCTCAGAATAGGTGGTCTGCTTTCAGGCTTCCAAGACTTTCTCATGCTGCTTCCTTTGCCTGAACACCCTTTCTACCTCCTCACCTTTCTATTCCTGCTTAAAATTTACAGGTCTCTGTGAAGCTTTCTTCAATTCATTAAGACAGGTAATGGTTTTTCTGTGTTCTTAAAGTATCTGTACTGTTTGTAATCCCACAAGTTACTTGCTTGGGCCAAGTGACCTTTCACTTCTGCACTTCAGTCACCACATTTTAAAAAGGGGGATAATAACCATACTTAACTCCGAAGTTTATTGTGAGGTTTAAGTAAATTAATATTATAAATATATAGTATAGATACTGGAAGATATCAAATGCATAATAATTAATAGCTGTTATTATCATTTGCCTTTTTTACAACATATAGCATCCAGCACTGCAATTATTGTTTCTGTGTCTCATTCTGTTTGTAGAAACAAACCTCTTGGAAAGTAGTATCTATGTCTTGTTTTGGTGTATCTAACACTCAGTACCTGTTTAATGAATGCATAAGTCAGTTCTTACAGAACTGAGACAGGATGAAATATATACATATGTATATATGGTGCTCCACTCTCTCAGGCTCACCTTACCTCTTCCCAATCCCTCAAGGATTATCTGAGTTCCATGGTTAACAGTTTATAAGATAAAAATACTTAGGCAGATCATTAGAAATGTTTCAAACACAGCTGAAAACCCTCCAAACTAAATTTATGATCTCTAATGTTCCTTCTATCTCTTATAATTTTAAATCTTTCTCAGTTTAGGTACAAATGGGTAGAGAGTGAAAGCACTATTTGGACCCAGGCTAGATAGAACAAAAATCTCTATTTTCTTGAAGGGCAGAAATGGTTAGTTCCCAAGAGTCAACTCTTTGGTTGACTCTTTGTCTTCCATACATGCAAGAATTCGAAGTACTTAGTGCAGACTCTATGGTATTTGTTCTAGTTTCTCACTGTCCCTATAGGGAATTTATATCTGTGCTACAGCATCTTTATGCCCACCCAAGCAAGACCTTGAATTTTCTTCCCTATCACACATTAGGTGGGAGGCTAGGATAGTAGCCTTCGACTGGAGATGAGGCAGTTTTCACCAACTCTGGAGGTTGCGGTGGGTGCCAGAGAGAATAAACCTACCAAGAAAAGCTGAACCTTGGATTCCTGGCTTCTGAAGTCTTGTAGAAATCTCAAGATTTCTAGTATTGTGTTCTGCCTTTCAGTCATGTGAATCCCATATTTTAGAGACACTGCATCTCCCCATAAATGCACACCACATATAACTATCCATTCTGTACATCACTCTCCCTACCTTTTCCAATCTCTTTGGTGATGGTGGTGATAGTGCTTAAGTGTTCTGGAGAGGGAAAAAAAAAGAGAAGATGTTAGTTTTGTTTTTTTTTTTTTTTTATCCATATCAATCCACAGGCTCATTGTTGGAAATCGGCATTGGTTGAAGGAATCTCTGTGCTATAGTAACCAAAATGAATGTCCTGGAATTAATTAACCTACAGTAAAAGTCAATATTAGTATGTAATTTGATTTTGAATAGTGACAGAAAATATGAGCCTATGTGGGTGGTGGGGAATAGCACTAGAGTAGTAAGTGGAAACCATATTCTAGCAGTGAAGGTTATCAGAGAACAAAGTTTTTCGAATATACAGGAAATCATAATATACAATTATTTGTTTACCTCCCTGGGTGTAAATAGCAAAGTTGTAATCTCTACTCTGGTTTTGTTAAGCCTGTTTGAATGCCTGAAGACATTTGCCTACTTTTTTTTTTCTTGCTGACAGAATGCCAATGGCTGGCAATCCCAGAATATCTATTTCAACACCATCGTTTTCCAAAGTCATATAACATTAAAAAAAAAAAAAGGAGAAAAAAATCTGGATTTCTGTGGGTCCCTGGAAGTACTATATTGCCTCTTTGTAGGGGGATAATGGTGAGGACTGGACTAAGGTCAAAAGGCTTAAAAAAAAAAAAAAGACACTTAACTCTTTGATAACCCAAAAGCACACAAGCTAACACTGCCTACACTTCTATATTGTTGGTGACTAACGAAGACTTATTAATAACGAAACTAGCCCAGCTATTCTCTCTCTATAAAAAAAGATAAAGACAATATTTTTTCACCCTTGGTAGCAACTCTGTCTGGGCTAAGCTATAATTGAAGGCCCATATCTCTTTTCAGCCTTAGACAGAATTGTTCCAGGACAGAAAGAATTGCCTTTCACAAGCCCCACAAAACAAATCAAGAGGTCTCTGTTAGAATTATATTTCTTTTTTTTTTTATAAACTGAATTTATTAGCAAAATTTCTTGAAACAGTCTGCAACTCTAACGAATTATAAAATGATTCATTTGTATATAAATTAAATGTATTTCAAAGGAAGCAAATCTTCACTAAGCATCAATGCCTAGAGTCCAATCAGTTTCAGGCTGGTTCAACAGACGTGAGCTCAACAGATGTCAAGGGGGTCATGGGAAATGAGAAATATTGGATGCAAGAACACCTAGAGGGGTATACTCTGTCTTAAGTCCTGTTATTTTCTGGGATAATAAGGACAAGTGAAAAAAGACTTCTTGGGATTATCTGTTTTTTATAGGCTAGATAAAGTGCTAAAAAATGGCACATATTGGTTGTTAGGCCTTACCTCTTTGGGACAAGACAGTAAAGAGGGTCTCCATACCAGCATGGACATGGTCAGTAACATGGCAGTGCATAAGCCATGTCCCAGGGTTGCTGGCCACCATCTCCACAACCTCAAAGGTCCCTGGGAACAGATCCACTACATCTGCCCGGTAGCTCTCGCCATTCTGCAGGAGAGATTAGAGGTAGAGGAAAAGAAGTGAAGGATATAGAGAGCATCTCAGAGTTTATAAAAATTAAAAGGTTTAGATGTCCACATCAGGGATATGGAACTATGATTTACAGACCAAAAAGCAGCTTGAGAAGTCCATCTTATCCACCTTCCCTATGAACTCGCCCACACAAACTGAATCAATAGGGGGACTCTTTTTCTTACTTATTCTTAAGTGTCCCAAAGTAAAATATATTACAGCTTCCTTTGGGAAGCTAAAAACTAGTGTTTCCATACTTTTCCGCAAGCTAAAATCTGGAGAATTCAACCTAAATCCTGACTCCTAAGAAGGAGCCACATATTTACTTTAGCAATGGAACCCAAATTAGTTTATTTTTCATGTCATCACCTTATCAGTACCTCTAGATCTTTATGTCTATATGAATGCCTCCAACTCTGCCCCTTTTCTTAAGACTAGATCTTCTTCTCCAAAACTTACATGCTTTTTCCATGTAGCTCCTGAATTGAAGTTCTTCTTATAATGGATTGAGGACTTTCAGAGATTGAGACAGCACTCTGAAATTCCTATATCTTAGAATAACTGCTTAGTATCTTAAGTCCTTGACTAAGACCCAATTATGTTGATGATTCTTTTCATCCCCTTACCCCATAAATGAACCACTTGTTTCTTCTGTATCAGCAGGGAAAGCTAAGGCCTAGAGAGAAGTGACCCTGAGATACACAGCCAAAGTAGAATTCCAGTTCAATGCTCCATGTACAAGATCTCTCTTCTTTTAACTGGTTATTATTTTGTTCCTTGCTATTTCCTTCCTCCTTAATGACTGTTAAAGCACTTCTCTAATTACCCCCGAAGGACTCAGTCCACTTTCCAGCTCACCCGATAGAGGAAGCTCTCTGCATGGAAGTGGACAGTGTGCAGGTCAATTTCTTGGCCCATGGCCAGCATGTACCAGGCCACTCGTTCTCCTTGGTACATGGTAAGACCCTTGAGGTTGGCATAGAGCTTTCCATTAATGGCTGTAAAAAAATTAAAAAAAAAAACAACTCTTATATCTCTAATTTTGACTTCAGATTGCCACTGCCCTAGAGCTAGTCCTTATCATTTCTGATTATAGCAATTGTCTCAACTTCTCTTGTTTCTATTTAATTTGCCCCCCTCCAGTCTATCTTCTACACTGGTGTTACAGAAATTACCGTCTAAATAACTAATATGACCATGTCATTCTGCTGCTTAAAATATTTTACTAGCTCTCTCTTGCCCCAAAGATTAAGTCCATGGGTTTTTAGCTCAGCCAACATGGTCCTGCAAAATATAGCCCCAAAACATTTTCCAGACTCATCTCCTATTATCCAACACACTTATTCCAATTAGAGTGATTTATTCATCATTCTCCAGATAGCCCAATGCATGTTCTTTGTATCACTACTTGTGTTTTTTATCTTTCCTCCCAGAAATCCTGCCTCCTTTTATCCATATTTTCAAAGCTCAGTTAAAGCCTTCAACTCCTCCAAGAATACTTTTTTGATTAACTCTCCTCAGTACCTCTCATTCCCTGCATTCTTTTCAACCTCCAAACTTCTCAAGTACTGTCTTACCACTCTTTGAAATGTACTAGAAATTGTTTTCTAGATTTATCTAACTTTTAATTTGTGGAAGCTCATATCCTCAGCTAGACTCTAGGTTTCTAGCAAGCAGAAAACGAATGTATATACTATAGTACTATAGTTCTTTTTTATTCTTCAGAACACCCAGAAGACACCAGAGCCTACAATACATGTTTTTAAAAAAAGACTAGTCACATTTTTAAATTAATCATATTAATGCATGGGTCTCATCATCTGCCTTTTCCTAGGCTATATCCTGTACTTAAAGACAACAAACTAGTTTATTGCCATGGTAATTAACACTATCTAGACTATGCCCAGGACATATTCCTCCATTTCTCATGTACTCACAGAAGGAAGGTAATTTTCACTCTACTCCATAAGAGGGGAAATAATGGAAAGAACATTTATAGCATGCTTCTGTATTTACCCCCACCAAATTATGAATTTGATAAAAGGGGCTAAACATGCTCAACTCATCCTTTACTGAATCTTCTCTCTTTTGGATCAGTCTGACAACAGAAAAGGGTGCAGACAGATTAACTATTTCATTGTGGGAAAGATTCTGCCCCTGAAAATGAGGAAGACTATTGTTGTCCATCTATATCAATGGCAGGGTAGACAATCTATTACAGAAGGAGTATTAGCAAGCCTATTTAATAGCAGAACTAAATTCAGTTTTCCAATTAGCCTTCTTAGTAGGCTCACATTTGATTACTTTTTCTTTCACTATTGGTTCAGGAATCTAGAAGGAAAGGGAAAGATATTATTTATTTGCCCTCAGACCACAACTTTATTTAACATTTTATCTCCAGTGCCAGAACTCAGAAAGTGCTCAACAAATACATGGTAGACAAATAGGTAGATGGATTAATACCTGAAGACTTTGGATAAATGAGCATATAAACAAGCAGATGGAAATGGGCATTAGTCCAACCCCTGTACTAGCATGATCTCACTGTCCTCACTCTCTTTTTGTTACTTTACTTCTCTGACTTGACAGGAGATGAAAATTTCACATTGTAAAGTTTACGAATCATCTGTTCCTATGTAAACCACTCTTATCTCCAACAAGTAGAAATAACTAGAGTCTGTGTGACAATGAGATACTACTTCTGAATTTCATTAGAGTCATTATCAAGCCACGCCTTATCCTCAGATCAAAGAAATATTAGGTTAGAAAGAATAGTGAGGAATCATTTCATCCATTGCACTTAAGTTCTCCCTCTTATTTGAGATTTTCTCATATTTAAAGAGATACATATATCTCTAGACAAAGGAAGGATTGGATGCACAATTTCCCTCTGAAATCTATTTGAGCATCAAAAACTCTTCCTTGTATGTAATACAAACCCAGTATGCTACTCTCTGAGGCTCTCTTTCAATTGTTCCATCTGTAAAATAAACTTTGTTTTAAAAAAAATAGACTAAAAGACAAGTTGTACATCTGTCTATATTGAAAAAGAAGATATGAGGGCCAAAGTGGTAAATAAAT
Source organism: Pteropus vampyrus (assembly GCF_000151845.1). NCBI lineage: Eukaryota > Metazoa > Chordata > Mammalia > Chiroptera > Pteropodidae > Pteropus > Pteropus vampyrus. Next base: position 2,287,233 of record NW_011889297.1, on the reverse strand, counting down.
AAGATTATATTGAGAGACTAAACTCATGATTTTGAAGCAGAGGAGCCCTGAACAACCAGCTCACCAAATACTTTGAGGGTCATAAATGTCCACCTTGCCTTCTCTAATGCGTTAAAACGTGCTGGTGCCACTACAACAATTTTGCAGGCTCAGCTTCCTGTTTTCTGGGCACTTGATCTAATATGGATCACATGTCTGCTTTGTCTGTATAAATGTACAATAGCAGGGGACATTTTTTCCAATTTATTTCCATTCCAACTTCCTACTTTCCCATTCTTTCATGAATTATGCTCTTTTAGGTAATAATGGGTCTATCAGATACTCCTAATGCGGGGACTTCTATGGAAGAGGGGTAGGTTATTTTCTACAGACCATGCATTTTATTACTCTCCAAGAAAGTCTCATCCTGTAGGTTAACGTGGCCTGGCTCTTGAGGCCCATGGGTTGCCACATTCTCCTCCAGGTACCAAGACTGATTCTCATCAAAGATCAAGAATAACAAGGCAAATTCTCGGTCCATGTCACTCCGTCTTCCATGGGGCTCCAGGATGCCCTTTCTGCAGATGGCCAATGGCCCCACCAGGCCACTATACATGTCCTGAGAATAGAAGGAAGAGGAGAGAGTGAAGGATATGAGGTTGTTCCTGGGTGGCATTGTTCTACAGGGAGCCAAGCTAACATCTAAGCCAACTCTGCTTTCAGAACATCATCATAATACCTTACTTTTATAAGCACCTTCACCATGTTATCTGAATTCACCCTCACAACCATCTTGGGACATAGGTAAGATGTGCTATATAACTTATATTTTAGCTAGGCTAGACTATTCATTTATCTCCAAACCAACCAAGAACTTTCAAAACCCAGTCACTTTCTCATGCTGTTTCTTCCTGTAATATCCTCCCCTCTGCCATATTCCTTATCTTATGGGATACTACTATTCATCTTTCAAGGCTCAAAGTAAGTACATATAAATTTCATTAAATGTAAGGCCTTCTCTGGCTTCCCTCTCATTCATCCTCTCGTCCAAGCAGAAATAATCACTTTCTCCTGGATCCCCAATAGAACTATTATATGGTTTTAAAGATCTATTAACACAGAGATAGATGACGATGATAGATAGATAGATAGATAGATAGATAGATAGATAGATAGAAATAACATTATGCTTATATTAATCTGTTTCCCCAACTAGATCTTATTCTTTGAAAATGGGAACTCTGTCTTACGTTTGTATCATCCAAAGCACCAAGTGAAATGCCAAAAGTATGGTAGGCTCTCAGTAAATAATTGCTGTGATCTGGCTTTAGATGGGTGGCTAGAGAGATAAACTCATCTTCCAGATGAGGAAACAGAAGCAGAATGATTTATCCAAAGTCACTCCAAAGGTTAGATAAAAACAAATTTGGGACTAGAACCCTAATCTCTTGACAACTATTTCTGGACTTTTTAAATGAGAGCATATTGCCTTATAGGATCCAAGAAGAGGAAAAAAGGAAGAAAATGTTTATCACAAACATGTGGTGCTACCTACCCCCTTTATTCCCCCTCTTGTCTTTTAAAATAAGTGGAGCATTTAAGGAATTTCCTCAAAACTCTAGGATTAATATTCTAGGGATAGACTTCTTACTATACCTATTTAATAGTTTTTTTTTTTATGTGAGCCATTCTACCCATTTGTGAGACTCATCTCCAGGAAGCCAATATTGTATTTACCTTGATGGGATCTACTGCAGAATAATAAATCCAGGAAACACAAGCAGAATCATTGGGTCCAGGGCCGGATCTCTCTGGGATGTTCCATTTGTAAGTGAGAACCTCACCTAGGAAGGGTAACAGGTATCTCCAGTTGGACCAGGTCAGAAATTTCTCCCAACTCTTAGGTCTTACCAAGAGTCTGTGGTGGGTGAGTCTCAAGCCCTTTAAGATCCTTCCCTATAATTTTCATACCAGTCTCCATTTTATTTTTGTGACTTTGTTCTTCCTCCTGGGGCACCCTCAGCCTCTCTTCTACTAACCCTACCCTTAAAGTCCCAGGTCCAAAATCCTCTGCTAAGGCAGATATGCTATTGTTCTCTCTGCTTAGGATGTCCTCTCTTCTTTGGCACTGTTTTATTCTTTTCCTACTGTTGCCTCTTATGCAAAGCAGTTTCCCCAGGCTTTGTTTCCAGTCCTCTTCTTTTTTTCATACTCTCTCCATGGAAGCCTTCAGCCACCTTTCTGATATTGGTTGTTATCTATGTATTTATGACTCTTAAATACTTAGCTAGACTTTTCTTGTCATTAAGCTCCAAACTGACATTTTCAATTAGCTACCTTGGCATCTTCTGAAGATTGTCCTGACAGCACATCAAAAACTAAAATTGTTATAAACTCAACTGCCTCCTTTGAAAAAAGAATACTGTTACTCACTCTGTGCTCCCAGTGTCTAGTAAAGACATCAAAACCATCCTAGCTACCCAGACTCAAAACTTTAGTCTTCTTTGTCTTCCTATATTCACACATAAATCATCCAACACAATGGCAAGTCCCATGATTGTACCTCTATAATATATTTTATAGTCACACTTCTTTACAATTCTTAATATTCCTGCCCTAATGTAGACACTTGTTTTTTCAACTGGACTATTATAAAACTTCCTAATGTGTTTCTCTGACTCCAAGTCTTGCCTTCTCCAATCCATCTTCTGATTAATGCCATATTAATTTTTAAAACAGCTTTATCAACATATAATTTGCACACCATATAATGGACCCATTTAAATTGTATAATGTAATGGTCTTTAGTATAATCACAGAATTTTATAACCATCAACACAGTTTTAGAAAAATCATTGTCACCAAAAAATCCCTATACTCTTTTGTTATCATTCCCTAATGCACCTACTCATCTAATCCCTAAGCAACAATTAATCTACTTTATGTCTCTATAGATTTTCCCATTCTAAACATTTTATACAAATTGAATACTAAAGAAGTGACATCGATAAAATGTCACATTAAGGAGGTCCTAATGCTCATTTCCCCCTCCCCACAATAACAACAAAAACAAGAAATATGCTATATACTTATAAAAAATAGCTCTGAGAGCACTCCAGAATACAATAAAGAACCTGTAGCAAACTGGTAAAAATAAAATAAAATAAAACTAAAGAAAGAAAGAAAATGGCCATATAACCAAGTGTAGGAAGTATCTTACGATATCATCCCAATCACCCCAGTCTGGTACAGCTAGGGAAACCCCACTGGGGAAAAGGACAGCAGGAGAACCTCAGCATTCCTCAGCACCAGGAAGTCTTTCTTGACACTGACCCCAGCTGACTGAGCTGTATAGAGTCCAGGTTCCTCTGCCACTTCTACAAGAAGGAGCCACTACCACTCTGCCACAAGCCCAGAAAAAGTTGTAATTGCTCTACCCTCCCCAAAGAAGGAGCTGCCATCACCTTACCTAACAAAAAGGAGTCTCTGGAGTGACATCAGAAACATGGTGGAATGAGACACATCCCCAGATCTCTTCCCTTGAAACAAAAATAAGCTAACCATCTAAAACTCAACAGAAAACACCCAAACTTCAAACCAACATATCTGATAATGGGATCTGCACCTAAGAGCTACCGCAGGTCAGAACCCCGAGAGTCAGGGGGTAGACTTGGAGAAACAAAGAGGCTGCCTCTCGCAGCTGGACTCCCTGCAGGAGGAGGGGAAAGGGAGAAAGTGTTGTAGGTACCCTGAACAACCCTGCCTTGGAGAGTGTGAGTTCCATGTGGCTGGCAGCAGTGCCCAGGCATAAGGGCAGGAAGCAGAGAAGTGGGGACAGCAGAGACGTGGGGATGGTAGAGACATGGGGACAGCAGAGAAGTAGGGATGGCAGAAAAGTGGCGATGGCAGATAAACAACAGTAGATTATTACAAGCCATGGTTGCAAAATGTGAGGCTGACCCACAGACCCCATCCACCAACACAGAGGGCCACTCCACATACCCTCCTAGACCAAACACTACAACACCATGGAGCCCCAGGGGAATCTCAGCAAACACTACTGAAACTGTAACTAACACTGACAAGGACTAAGAATGAGGGTAGCAAGCCTGATTGAATATCTATATGGAAAAAAAAGCATTATTAAGACTTTACATACAGCAGGGATCCAAGAGGATTAGACGTCACCTACTAGAAACCAAAAGAAAAATGTCTTTGCAACAGACTAAAGAGAAATCTTTATACAATAAATCTTCTTTCTGGAAAAAAAGCAGAATACATTTCCATTAATAGCCAGGCAGAGAAATAGTCCATTAAACACCATGAACAACCGAGGTGACAAAGAGTTTAGAAAGAAAGAGAAAACTCGCCGGAAAATAAGCTTACAGACATAGAAATATGTGACTTAAGTGACAGAGAATTCAGGATGGTATTTCTGAAAAAACTCTATGAGATCCAAAACAATTCATTTCAACAATTTCAGGAATTGAAAAAAAGCATCTAGATGAGCAGAATGGGTTCTTTAGCAAGCAAACTGAAACCCTCAAAAAGAACCAACGAGAACTTGTGGATATGAAGAACACACTGAAAGAGATGAAAACTGAAATAACGAGCTTGGGAAATAGAGTTGATCAAATGGAAGAAACGATCAATTATGTCAAAGGGAGAAATATAGAAATAAATTAGAAGGAAGAAGAGAGACAACAAAAATTGAAAAATAATGACAAATGATACAAGAACTAGTTGATACCATCAGTAGAGGAAACATACGAATAATGGGCATTCTCAAAGAGGAGGAAAAGGAGCAGGGGTTAGAAAGCATTTTCAGACAAATAGTTTATGAGAATTTCCCAAATCATAGGAATGAGATGAAGCTTGGAACTCAAGAAGTCAACAGAACATCAAATATCTCAACACAAAAAGGCCTCTCCAAGACACATTGTATTACAATGATCAAAAATCAAAAACAGAGAAAGAATTCTCAGAGCAGCCAGGAAAAAGAAGTCGGTAACCTAAAAATGAAAACCCATTAGATTATCATTGGACTTTTCAGGACAAACCTTACAAGCGAGAAAGGAGGGGAATCAAATATACAAAATAGTAAATGAAAGAAACTACCAGCCAAGAATAATGTATCCAGCTGAGCTTTCCTTTAGATATGAAGGAGAAATAAAGACCTTTCTGGACATACAAAAATTGAGAGAATTCTCCACTACGAGGCCTGCATTATAGGAAATACTGAAAGGGGTCAGGTCCTCCAAAACAAAATGACACACACAAAAACAATCCATAAAGAGGAGTACAGTGACTAGCAGGCAGATAAAAGCAGAGGAGTGCAACCCTCACTAAGAACAGGGCATTATAATCTTAAACAATAACCATCCTTTACATATTTGTAATGATAACCATACACCAAAGAATCAGAACTGAAGTATGTAATATAAAACGAGAACAGCAGAGGGAAAAAACCACACACAAAAACAAGGAAGCAATGGAAATACCGAGCCACCAGAAATCAAAATATAATATAGGAAAATTTCATATTTCAATAATCAACCTAAATGTACATGGACTGAACTCACCAGTATAAAGGCACAGAGTTGCAGAATGGATCAAAAAACAGAACTCGACCACATGCTGCCTCCAGGAGACACATCTCAGCTCCAAAGACAGATATAGACTCAACATGAAAGGGAGGAAAATGATATTTAAAGCAAATGGAATTCAGAGATAAACGTGAGTAGCAGTACTAATATCAGAGGAAATAAATTCAAAATAAAAAAGATAAAGAAAGATATTGAGGGACACTTCAAAATAAAAATGGGAATCATGCACCAAAAAGACATAACATTTATTAATATCTATGCTCCCAATCAGGAAGCTCTGAAATATATAAAGCCATTACTAGCAGAACAAAAAGGAGAAACAAAACAAAACATAATCGTGGTAGGGGACCAAAATACCCCACTGTCGGATACAGACAGATCATCCTAACAGAAAATCAATAAGGAAATAACATCCTTAAATGACATGTTAGACCAATTGGACATAATTGACATATACAGAGTTTTTCATCTCAAAACAACTCCTTATACATTGTTCTCTAGTGCACATGGAACATTCTCAAGGATTGACCACATACAAGGACACAGAGGTAGCCTCAACAAATATAAAAGGGTTGAAATCCTACCAACCATATTCTCTGATATAATGCTTTGAAGCTAGATATAAACTGTAAAAAGAAAACGGAAAGAACCACAAACACATGAATATTAAACAACATGCTACTGAAGAATGACTGGGTCAGAGGAAAAAAAAGGAGATATTAAGAGATACATAGAAATGAATGATAATGATATTACAACATATCAAATCTTTAGAGGCATGGCAAAAATGATAATAAGAGGAAAGTTTATATCATTGCAGGCCTATCTCAAAAAACAAGAACGAGCCCAAATAAACAAACTAACGCTTCATCTTAAAAAACAAATAAAGAACAAATGAAGTCTAAAGTCAGCAGAAGGAAAGAAATAATCAAAATTAGAGCAGAAATAAATGAAATGGGAAAAATAATAGAAAAAATAAATGCAACAAAGAGCTGGTTCTTTGAGAAGGTTAATAAAATTGACAAACCCCTGGCTAGATTCACTAAAGAAAAAAGAGAAAGGACACAAATATAATTCGGGATGAAAGTGGGAAAATTATAATAGACACCGCAGAAATGCAAAGGATTATACAAGAATACTATAAAAGTATATAACACACAATTTAATAACCTAGAAGAAATGGACAATTACTTAGAAAGATACAATCTTCCTAGACTGAATCAAGAAATACTGGAAAAATCTAAATAGACCGATCAGTAGTATGGAAATTGAAACAATCATCAAAAACCTACCAAAAAGTAAAAGTCCAGGACCAGATGGCTTCGCCAGTGAATTCTAACAAACATTCAAAAAAAGATTTAATACCTATTCTCCTCAAACTCTTCCAAAAAAATCGAAGAGTAAGCAAGACTTCCCAACTAATTTTATGAGGCCAATATTATACTGATAACAAAACCTTGTAAAGATAACACAAAGAAAGAAAACTACAGATCAATATCTCTCATGAACACAGATGCAAAACTCCTAAACAAGATAATAGCAAACCAAATACAGCAACATATTAAGCCCACGCGATCAAGTGGGCTTCATCCCAGAGGCATAGGGATGATTCAACATACACAAATCGATTAATAGGATACACCATATAAACAAATTAAAAAATAAGAATCATACGATCATATCAATAGATGCACAAAAAGCCTTTGAAAAGATACAGCTTCCATTTATGACCAAAACATTGAACAAAATTGGTATAGAAGGAAAGTGCCTTAACATAATAAAGGCCATCTATGACAAACTCTCAGCCAACATTATACTTAATAGTGAAAAACTAAAAACCTTCCCTCTAAGATCAGGAACAAGGCAAGGCTCTCCACTATCACCACTGTTATTCAATATAACATTAGAGTTTCTATCAAGTGCAATCAGACAAAAGAAAGATATAAAAGGCATCCAAATAGGAAAAGAAGTCAAACTGCCATTATTTGCAAATGACATGATTATATAGAAAACCCTAAAGACTCCGCAAGGTAAACACTAGAAACAATGAGCAAATACAGTAAAGTTTTTGGATACAAAATCAATGTTCAAAAGTCCATAGCATTTATTTACTCTAATAATGAACTGTCAGAAGAAAAAAAAAGTTGAAAAAATAATTTCTTTTGCAATTGCAACAAAAAGAATAAAATACCTAGGAATAAATTTAACAATATTGTGAAGTACTTATATAATGAAAACTATAAGACTCTATTAAAAGAAATCAAAGAAGATACAAGGAAATGGAAATATATTCTGTGTTCTTGGATTGGAAGAATCAACATACTTAAAATAACCATATTACATAAAGCATTATATAGATTTCATGCCATCCCCATCAAAATCCCATTGGCATTTTTTAAAGAAATGGAACAAAACATCATCAGATTTGTATGGAAGCACAAAAGACCCCGAATTGCCAAAGACATCCCGAGAAAAAAGAATGAGGCTGGAGCCGTCACTTTGTCCGACTTCAAATTATACTACAACACAAGAGTAATCAAAATGGCATGGTATTGGCAGAAAAACAGACACACGGACCAGTGGAACAGAATAGAGAGTCCATATTTACATAGGCAAATATTTTTCGATGAAAAAGCCAAAAACATACAGTGGAGAAAGGAAAGCCTCTTGAATAAATGCTGCTGAGAAAACTGGAAAGCCACCTGCAAAAGAATGAAACTAGACTAATGTTTATCACCACACACCAAATTAACTCAAAATGAATTAAGGGCCTGAATATAAGACCTGAAACAGTAAAATGCATAGAAGAAAACATAGGAACTAAACTCTTAGACCTTGGACTTCAAGCAGATTTTATGAATTTGACCTCAAATGGACGAGGAGTAATAGCAAAAAATAAATAAATGGGACTACATCAAACTAAAAAGTTTCTGCACAGCAAAAGTAACTGTCAACAAGCTAAAGGGACAACCATCTAAATGGGAAAATATATTTGCAAGCATGACTTCCAATAAGAGCCTAATATCCAAAATATACAAAGAACTCATACGACTCAATAACAATAAAAAAAAAATGATCCAGTTAAAAAATGGGTAGAGTACCTAAACAGACACTTCTCCCAAGAAGAAACACAAATGGTCAACAAATATGAATGGATGCTCAACACTGCTAGCTATTAGGGAAATGCAAATCAAACCACAATGAGATACCATCTCACACCTGTTAGAATAGCTATAATCAACAGGACAAGTAGTAACAAATGTTGGAGAGGATGCAGAGATAAAGGAACCTTCATCCATTGCTGGTTGGACTGCAAATTGGTATAGCCACTATGGAAAATAGTATGGAGTTTCCTCAAAAAACTAAGAATTGATCCAGCAATCCCTCTACTGGGTATTTACCCCAAAGACTTGAAAACTCATATCCGAAAAGATATTTGCACACCGATGTTCATAGCAGCATTATTCATGGTGAACAGGACATGGAAGCAACTAAAGTGTCCTACGATAGATGGTTGGCTAAAGAAGCTGTGGTGCATATGCACAATGGAATATTACTCAGCCATAAGAAGAGATGAAATACTGTTATTTGTGACAACATGGGTGGACCTTGAGATAAGCATGCTAAGCAAAATAAACCAGACAGAAAAAGTTGAAAATCACCTGATATTACTTATATGTGGGATAGAAACCTAAAAGCAACAAAAGAACAGGACAAACAAACAGAGACTCATGGACATGTTCTATAAACTAGTGGTTACCAGAAGTATAGGGTGGTGGAGGAGGGCAGAAGTCGATGGGGTAATGGGGGTCAAATATAGGGGAATAGGGGAGTGTGAAGTGGTAAAGGTGATCTAATATATAGTAGCTGAAGGAAACTGGACTTTGGATGGTAAACACACAATAGAATTCACAGATGTCAAATTATAATGTACACCTGAAAGCTATATAATTGTATTAACCAATGTTACCCCAATAAACTTAATTTTTAGAAAGATTTTATATAGGTCTAGAAGGAAACAAAAAAATTGTGATATGGGTTACCTTTAAGAAGGGAGCTATGGTTGAGATTAGAACCAAGGGGGTTTTGCTCATCTGTACCATTTGAATATTTTATAATGAAAATGCATTCATTTATTACTTCTATGATTAAAAATAAAATTTTAAAAATGTATACAAATAAAACATATTCAATGTTAAATATTTTAGATACCTTGAAAAGCATAAAAATAAAATTAAAGACACTACTCACATTATACAGACATTAACACTCACTTATATTTAAGTGCATTTCTATTCACTACATATAAATATGTGTAGGTAGATAGGTACATGTATATGTATGTGTACATGGGCCTATTTTCTTATTTTACAAAATTTGAATCATAGTTTTTAATAGTGTTGGAGCATGACTTTTTTAAATTTAACTTTATATCATCAGCACTTTACAGTGCATTAGAAAACCTCAAACACATGGCTTTAATGGCTTTATAAACTCTACATCTCATGGATTCACCATAATTAATACAATCTATTTCTCTTTGTTGGGCATTTGGTTTGCATCTGCTTTTTCCCCCTAATAATGCTGAAAGGTTATAGCAATGTAAAGGGCCAAGGGCAGTGCATATTATACTGTGTCCTCACTAACACTAAATATTCTAATTTCAAAATACGTTTTGACAATTTGAAAATTTGAAAATCAAAAAATAAAACAAAAAGATATACCCCCCAAATAAAAACAGGAAGATTGGTTTTAGTATGAATTCATTATCTGAAACCTTAAATGGATCCTTTATACTGTTCAGCAGACTTCTTCTGTTTTTCAAAAAAGTGTGTTTATACTACCTGAGTCAAAAATTTCATATGTTCCCCTTCTGCTTCAAAATTCCTATCCTAGCACACATGCCTTGACACCACTGATTAACTTTTGATTTGAATCAGAAAACTGAAACCATCAGAAGAGAAATTTAATTATTCCACGGCAAAATCTGCAATTCTCGGAGTTTGCACCAATCTTCTTTTTATTTGTTCCATTTACAAATGATAAAGCATCTCTTATCAAATATCATTTCCCCTTATTCATGCTCTGGATCCCACCCCATGTCCATTTTTCAGTTATCTTAATCCTTTTCTCTCTCTCTCTCTCTCTCTCTCTCTCTCTCTCTTTCTTCCTCTAACACATACTCTCTCTTTCTTACATCATTATCACTTTCTATTTCTCTGCTGGATCATTGCCTAGTGATGAACATGCTATAGAACAGCATGGCCCAATACAGTGGCTATTAACCACATTTGGCTAGTGCAGGTAAAGAACTGATTTTTTAATTTAGTTTAATTTTAATTGATTTAAATGGCCACATGTGACTAGTAGCTATGATATCGGACAGTTCAGACCTAAAATATTCCATTTAATACTCTCTCTGGATCCCACAGTCCCTTTGAACTATAAAATAATATATTTTATTACCTTTCACAGCCAAGCCTCCAAACAAGTTGTCGATATTCCCTACCTTCACTTCCACACCTCCTTTTCACTACTTAGTCAATCTAATCTGACTTTTGTTCCCCTCACTCTCTGAAATGGCTCTTGTCAAGGTCACCAGTGACCTCAATGGTGCAAACCTTCATTACTTTCCTATTGCTATAGTAACATATTACCACAAATATGGTGGCTTAAAACAGTGCAAATTCTATTATTATAGTTCTGGAGGACAAAAGTCTAAGATGGTCACACTAGGCTAAAATCAAGGTGTTGGCAAGGCTATGTTTCTTTCAGGCAGCTCTAAAGGAAAATCCACTTTCTTGCCTTTTCTAGTTTCTAGAGGTTATCGCACTTTCTTCCACATTCTAATCCAACAACAGCCAATCAAGTACTCATACTTTACCATTCTGACCTCCTCTTCTGCTTATTTCTTCCACTTGTAAGGACTCTTGTGTTTAGATAGGATAATTTTCCTATCTAAAATCAGATGATTAGCAATCATAATTCTACTTGCAACTTTAATTCCCCATCGCCATGCAACACAACATATTCCAAGGTTCCAGGGATTAGGACATGGACATCATTGAGAGGTTATTTTTTGGCTTATCATCTAATCCAATGGTCACTTCTTATGAAACTTCTACCTCTTAGTCACATATGATACATGGGGCAACACTTCATTTTCTAAAGAGTTGCCTTACTTTGTTCCCTTGAAACCACATTCTCCTGGATTCTTCCTAACTTCTAGTCATCTTCCCTGCTCAACCTTTCAATGCTGCAATTCTCTAGAACTCAGTTCTGGATTCTCTGTGCTCCATATACTCCAATCAGGTAATTTAATTCAGTCCCATGGCTTTAAATATTATCTATATTTGTTAACTACCAAATACATATCTCCATGCCAAGCCTCCCCTACTTCCATGCTTCACATGTATATGTGCATCTGACTCCTTATTCCATGCAAATGTCTTTTGGACATCTCAAACTCAGCTTTGTTCACAAACTTTCTTTTCTCCTCTAAGCTTAGTCAGCCATTAAACCTTTCATTTCCAGGCTATTCAGTGAATAGCATCATAAATTAATAACTTATTCAAATCAGAAAACCCAAAAGTCACTGTGGGTATATACTAATAAAAAAAAAGAATAGTGCAAGAAGTTATGAGCATTATAAACATATATGCGCCCAATAATACAGGCCCAAAATATATGAAGCAATACCTAATAGAATTTAAGAAAGTATAAATTAAAACAAGATTTATAGCTGGGTATTTTAATACACTTCTCTCTGAAACTGATATATCAAGCAGAACCAAAATATGGCAATATATCAAAGTTCCAAAAAGTGAAATTGGTAACCTTAAGCTAGTAGATAGCTACTTGCTATCTAAACTACTATCATCAGAAGATTGCTCTAAAAACTTGGAAAAATGTGTACCCAAAATTTGCTACCCAAATCAAAGCTCCATCATAATTTATTTGTGCGTGGCAGTAAAAAGAACTTAATTCCATTTTAATTCTGAAAGAATATAGGTTGTATTATAAGCATAACTCAGCTCAAGTTCCTATTATTGTTTAAATTTCTACTGCATTTTCTCTATCCTCTTCCCCACTCCTTTTCATAAATCAGCATTGTCCAACATTCCATAATAACGGAGGTATTTTATATCTGTACTATTCAATATGGTAGCCATTAGCCACATGTGACTACTAAGTACATGAAATGTACTTTGTTTGATGAGGAAATAATCTTTCACTTAATTTAATTTAATTTAAATTTAAAAATACACATGGCTCATGTCCACCACATCCGTCAGTAAATCTCTAAAGGTTTAGTTCTTCATGAACTCCACTATTTGATTTTGCCAGGTGCCTGGAGGCACTAACAGCCTCTTGTTCAATTCAGATAGTATCTTTAACATATTTTAGTTTATTTATCCTATATTATAACACTTGCAGGTTCATTGAGTTATGACCACAAACGTAATCCTAAAATAAGTTCATTAAGTGTTAAATAGGTAATTATATTACACAGAAATCCTTGGAAAGTTGTCATAGGCATTATATATTTTAGAAATGTTTTGGCAAAGTGTTTGAGGTTCTTATATGAGCTGGAAATACATCATTATACCCATTTGAAATAATGGAATGCAGATTTCCACTGTACGAAAATTCACTCTTGAACATGTTTTTAAAAATGAATTAAACCCAGATAACAAATAATATTTGTATATAAAACTATGCATCCTTAAAACAAAGTCTGTACTTTATTTTCAAACACATGAGGGCACACACACACACACACACAGACACACACACACACACACACACACAAAACCCTATGTACAATACCATAAAGTCTTAATAAATTCTAAAGGATCAAAAACATGCAAACTATGTTTTCATATCACAAAATAATAAAACTAGAAAATAATTATAAAATGATAGCTTTTTAAAGTTTCTAAAGAAATGATAAAGGAAAAATATTATTTTACAATTCCTAATAAAATAATGGATCCAAGGAGCAATTAATCAATGGATAAAGAATTTTAGTAATACATAATCCCACTAAACAATATAACACCATTAAAAAGGTGACACCCAGATGTCATGTGCTTCTAGAAATAATACAAAGAAAGTATACATAACCACATATGAAGTATTCCTGACTAAAAAATTAAGCCTCTAAATTCAATGGCAAATTACAGGAACATAGGAGACAAAATATCATTTAAAAGATTGCAACAAATAGTGCTTGAACAATTGGACATCCATATGTAAACCATAAATAAATCTAGATGCAGACCTTACACCCTTCACAAAAATTAATTTAAAATAGATAATAGACCTAAATATAAAACAAAAACTATAAAATTCCTAGAAGATGACATAGGAGAAAATCAAAATGACCCTGGGTTTGGCAATGACTTTTTAGATATAATACCAAAAGCACATTACCTGAAAGAAATAATCAATAAGCTGAATATCATTAAAATTAAAAACTACTGCCCTTTGAAGGAGACTACTAAGAGAATGAGAAGACAAGCTACAGACTGAGAGACAGTCTTTACCAAAGACATATTTGATAAAAGCATGCTATCTTAAATATACAAAGAGGTCTTAAAACTCAACAATAAGGAAATGAACAATCAGAATAAAAATGGGCGAACTATCTGAACAAGACACTTTACTGTGAAGATATATACATGGCAAAAGAGTATATGAAAAGATGTTCAACATCATGTGTCCTTAGGGAATTGTAAATTAAAACCATGGAATACCACTACATACCTATTAGAATAGTGAAACTTCTAAACACAGACAACACCAAATGCTGGCTAGGATGTGGAACAACAGGAATTCTCATTCATTGTTGATGAGAATGCAAAATGTTACAGCCACTTTGGAAGACAGTTTGGCACTTACTCACAAAACTAAACATAATTTAACCATAGAGTAAAGCAATTTTCTCCTTGATATTTATGCACATTAATTGAAAAATTATGTCCTCATAAAAACCTGTACATAAATGGTTATCATGGCTTAATTGACAAAACTTGGAAGCAATGAAGATATCCTTCAGTTGGTAAGCAAATAAACTCTGGTGCATCCAGAAAATGGAATGTTGTTCGGTGATAAAAGAAATGAGCTATCAAGCTATAAAAAGACATGAAGTCAATCTGGAAAGTCCATATACTAAATATATAACATTCTAGAAGAGCAAAATATGGATATAGTAAAAAGATCAGTGGTTGCTAGGGATAATAGGGGAGGGAAAGATGAATAGGTAAAACACAGAGAATTTGTAAGTCAGAGAAACTGTTCTGACGATACTCTAATTGTGGATACAAGCTATTTATGTATTTTTGAAAATCCACAGTATGCACAATGCCAAGAATGCAACCCAATATAAACTATGGACTTTGGGTGATAATGGTGTATCAACGTCAGATTATCAATTATAATATATGTACCACTCTGATGTGGGATATTGACAGTGTAGAAAGCTATGTATGTGTGAGGGCAAGGTGTATATGGTAATGCTCTGTACTTTCTGTTCACTTTCACTGTGAATCTAAAACTTCTCTAAAATTAAAGTGTGTTAAAACTACAGACAGGGAGAAAATAATTGCAATATATTTAATGAATGATTTATTTCCATCATATATTAAACAACTACTCCTTTAGAATAAATTTAATAAAAAAGCAATTTAACAGCACAATGGCAAAAGATAAGAAAAGGAATTTCAGAGATAGTACAAATAATAAAAACAAAAAAAATAAAAAATATGTTCAACCTCAATGGTAATCAGAAATGCAAATTACAGCAAACTGAAGTACCAATTTTTACCCATCAGATTGGCAGAAAATAAAACAATTGATGACATTCAGTGCTGCCAAGGATCTGAAAAAAAGAAGACTCTAATAGTGTGTTTCTGGAAATGTAAACAAGTTATATTGGAAGGCATTTTTTTAGTTCCTATGGAAATTGAAACTGTATAATCTACAACCATCAATTCAATTTCTAGTATTTATGCTATAAAACCCATCCGTGTTCACCAAGCAGCCCATTTAAGGATATTTCCTGAAGCTTATTATAAAACAAACAAACAAAAAAAGAAAACAACTGAGGCATCCATCAGTGTGAAAATGCTTAAATGCAATAAGGTAAATCTATCCCACAGAGTACAACACGGTATTTATAAAAAAATGGATAAATAAAAATACATATTGTAGAAATATCTGCATAGTGCAATCCCCATGTTATAAAAAGCAAAAGAATATGTTAGTACATATAAATATAAACATAAACACATTAAAATAACTGTAAAATAAACTCCAAAATGAAATTATTAATTTAATAGATATTAATTTCTTATAAAAAGCAAAAAAAAAAAAAGAGATCATAAAGGTGCATTAAGGCAACTTCAAAGTTTACAGGATAAGTGACCTGTTTCTTCAATAAATAAATGGGATAAAAATCTGTAAGATAAGGGAGTGGTCAGCATAAAGGTGTAGTAGGCATCTCTAAATAACAACAAAAAAAAGCAATGAAAAATTAGCAGAAAATGTCAAAAACAATTTTGTTAGAACACTGGAAAACAGTTCATAATTTATAACAACCTAATGAATGCTGAATCAAGAAGAACCAGAGACAATCAGAAAACTTTGTGGAATTATTTTCTTGCCTTTGTCCCATACTTCGCTGGTGTGTGGAAGCAGTTTTGAAGAGTTCAGCTCACATGCCCAGCGTGAGAACGTGGTCCCTAGTTCTGGCAATGTTTTTTGCAGTTTTACAAGTCTTTATAGCAGTATTCTAATGATGATTGTTTAGATAGCAAGTACCTATCTACTAGCTTAAGGTTATCAATTTCACTTTTCAGAATTTTGATTTATTGGCTTATTTTGGTTCTGTCTGATATAGCAGTTTCAGAGAGGGGTGTATTAAAATCACTAATGATAATTCTTGTTTTAATGTTTACTTCTTGAAGCCCTATCGGGTGTTGCTTCATATATTTTGGTCCTGTATTATTGGGTATATATGTGTTTATAATGGTTATATCTCCTTGTACTATTCTTCCTTTTTCCATTATATATCCAGGTATTATTCAAAAAAAAATATTGTGTACATCTGTTCTACCTGAAGGAGTGATACGAGGTGCTTGTCTGTTTTTCCTAACTCTCAATTCATCCAGGATGAAAAAGTGGTAGTTATTGTTCAAAATACTGTAAAGTGGATGAATAACTCAGAGCTAACTGAGACAAAATATTACGGTTGAGACATACAATAGACCTTCAGTCTGGGAGAAAAGGCCGAGGAAATAGCTTTTTTTGGAAATTAGGGCAACAAAACACGCTCGTGCATATGGAGGAATTTAGAAAGCCCAGGGCAAGATACATGCTCAAAAATACCTGAGAAGACACTAAGTTTATACCTCAAGCTGATCCCTAGTTTCAAGGAAACCACAGCTAAGTGTTGAAAGATGACCTTTGTACAGAGCATATCTGAAAAGATTAGAAGCGTTGTTTTCTCTCTTTTTCAGCTCCTGGCATTGAAGGAAATTTCTGTCAAAACACTAGTTAAATAAAAGCTAAGAAACAGGGACTTCAAAAGTGGTTTATAGTACTCATATACAACGAAGAATGCAATCTCTGCAAAAATAGTCGGGAAAAGTCACTAAACAAATGGACTACTAAAGCCTTCAACAATAAAACACACACACACACACACACACACACACACACACACACACACACACACACACACAGAGTAAACCCTGGAAAGGAGAGGCGGGGAATCTAATTTCCATAGTTATCACATTATTTTCAAGTTTCAATGAAAATTAACAAGGTATACAAATAAACAGGAACATATGTCCCATTCAATGGAAAAACATAAATTTTCAGAAACTACCCCAAAGAAGCCAAAACCTAGGAATTGCTAGACATATATTTTATAGCAGCTGTCTAAATATGCCCAAAGAGCTGAAGGAAAACTTGGACAGAAACTAATTTTATTTAAAGCACATATGGGAGTCCCCAAAGTAATAGAGAAAGAGGCAAAAAGAATGCCTGAAGAAATAATAGCCGAAAAATCCCACAAATTGAAGAAACATGAATCAATACATCCATGAAGCTCAACTAACTCAAAGTATGGTAAACTCAAAGTCACCCACACACCAAGACACAATGGAGCTGTAGCAAAACAGACAAAGAGAGAATCTTAAAAGCTGCAAGTAACAAAGACTTGTCACAAAGAAAAGCTTCTCAAGATTAACATCTGATTTCTCATCCAGCACTATAGAGGCCAGAAGGAACTGAGTTGACATTAAAATGCTGAAAGAAAAAAAAAACTGTCAAGTAAGAATTCTATATCTGGCAAAATGGTCCTTCAAAAATGAGACATGAATTAAGACATTACCAGTTAAACAAAAGTTGAGGGAGGTCATTATCACTAGATCTGTCTGGCAGGAAACGGTAAAGGGAGACCTTCAGGTTGAACTGAAAGGATCCCAGACAATAACTCAATGCCAGATGAAGAAATAAAGATCTCTGTTAAAGGTAACTACATAGGCAAATAAAAAATGTCAGTATGACTACATTTGGTTTGTAATTCCACTTTTTATTTCCTATATGATTTAAAAGACAAATGCATAAAATAATTATAGCTCTATGTTATTAGACACACAAGATATACAGATGTAATTTGTGAAAACAGCAGCCTAAAGGTGAAGAGGAGCTATATATGAGAAGAATTTTTGTATGCAATTATAGTAAAATTATCAATTCAATATAGATTGTTATAAAGTAGAATGTTAAATATAATCTGAGTAGTAACCACAAAGAATACACCCAAAAATAAATGAGAAGGGAATCAAAACATTTCATTGCAATAAGACCTGAAACAATAAATTGCATTGAAGGAAACATAGGTACTAAACTCTTGGACCTTGGATTTAGAGAAGATTTTATAAATTTGACTTTAAAGGCAAGGGAAGTCAAAGCAAAAATAAATGAATGGAACTATATCAAATTAAAAAGCTTTTGCACAGCAAAAGAATACATTAACAAAACAAAGAGGCAACAAACTGAATGGGATAAGATATTTGCAAACAACACCTCTGATAAGGGGCTAATATCCAAAAATACATAAAGAAACTCATACAACTCAACAACAAAAAAACAAACAATCCAATTAAAAATGGGCAGAGGACATGGACAGACACTGCTCCCAAGAAAACATACAAATGGACAACAGACATGTGAAAAGATGCTTGACTTTACTAGCTATTAGGGTAATGAAATTCAAAACCACTTTGAGATACCAACTCACACCTGTAAGAAAGGCTAAGTGTTGGAGAGGTTGTGGGGAAAAAGGAACCCTTACATACTGCTGGTGGGAGTGTAAATCGGTACAACCATGATGGAAAACAGTATGGAGGTTCCTCAAAAAAATTAAGAATAGAATTAACATATGACTCAGCAATCCCTCTTCTGGGTATTTACTCTCAAAAATTGAAATATATATATTTCAGTGTTTTATATATATAAAACCCAATATTCATAGCAGCATTATTCACAGTGGCCAAGACATGGAAACAATTGAAGTATCCTTCAATAGATGATTGGATAAAGAAGTGGTACATATATACAGTGGAATATTGCTCAGCCATAAGAAAAGGTGAAATACTGCTTTTGCGACAACATAAATGGATCTTGAGATTATCATGCTAAGCAAAATAAGTCAAAAAAAGTTGAAAACCATATGATTTCACTTATATGGGGGATGTAAATCTGAAAGCAACAAACAAACAAGACAAATAAATAGGGACTCATGGACACTAACAACAATTTAGTAGTTACCAGAGGGAAAGGAGGAGGTTGATAAAGAAAAAGGAGGTCAAATATATGGTGACAGAAAGAAATTTAACTTCGAGTGGTGAACACACAATGCAATAAACAGATGATGAATTATAGAATTATATACTTGAAACCCGTATAATTTTACTAACCAATGTCACCACAATAAATTTAATAAAAATATAGTAGCCAAATGAGAATGAAAGTACCACTTTTTCAGTAGTTGAGCCAGTGTCCAGAAACCCATGTTGCAGAGTTCTGATAGCAGATGAGTTGAAAAATAAAGCTTTGAATTAAAGGCTTTAAGCAAGGCTTCCTCTTTCTAGCCCCATAAAATTAAGATTGCTAGATCTGCAGTGCAGGTATTTTTCTAACTCACATAACCAATTTACCCAGTTATAGGCACAGGTCAACTTACCACATGGAAGCAGGCAGTGCAACAGTAAGTGCTGAGATGAAAGAAACAATAAACCATTGTCCAACTAATACTCTGTGTTCTGACTGATAATAGCATCTCCTTTGTGAGGAGCTATCTAAGGAGGGAAGTAGAAGGAAGAAGTGTGGGATAGTATTGGAGTAGTTATACTTACACTACTATTGACAAAGGCAGAATTTGGGTCTATTTCAAGAATTTTTATTTTGCCCTATTGATTTTTTTTTTTTTTGCTGTGCCATATTGTTTCAATTCTTGTACCTTTATAATATGCTATACTATCGAGTTGTGCTTATCTTCTCTCATTAATCTTTTAAAAAATTATTGGATATTCTTGTCCAGGTATTCTTTTTTTCTTCCTAATGAACTTTATGTACAATCCTTTCGTTTAAGTACAAAAATGTCCAATTGTGATTTTGATTAAAACTGCTTTAAATCTACGAAGTATTTTAAGATAGATCACCTTCTCTTCAATAATGGTATTTTCCAAAGTTTCATTCTCAAAGCAATGTTATTGTTACTTTACACACTATATAACTGGGTGATCTCATATATAATCATGATTCTAAGGATCATCTTTTGTGTTACTGATGACTGCTGAGTTGCTATATCTATTCGAGGTGTCTCTTCCAAATTACAGACCCATACTCAAATTGAGTATAACCTCCTGTTCTTATAAGCACTGTCATTTCCACCTGAATGACTTACAGGCACCTCACATTCAAGATGTTAAAATAGAAACTCCATATATTTCCCCTCTAAACAAACAAACAAACAAACAAAAACACCCCCTGCTTCTTGCATTTTTTATCTTCTTTGTGAGTGGTACCAGCATCCAGGTGCATAATCTAAAAATTTGTTTGTTATTCTTAACTCCACCATCTCCTTTATCCCCTAAACATTTGTTCAATCATCATATCTTATTGATTCTTCCTTAACATCTTTCAGACCTATCTAATTCTTTCAATTTTCGTGTCCTACCATCTTTGTTAAAGTTATCATCACTTCTAAGGATTTCTTCAAGAAACTTCTAACTGGTTTCCCTGCTTCCAATGTGTCACTTCTCTCCTTTTTGTAATTTATGGATTATTTTAGTACTTGAATCACCATTTTTCTTTCCACCCCAATCTCCCCCATTCTTCTGAGTGACTTCAAAATCGATGTGGATGACTCATAAAACTCTCTAGCCTATCAGTTCTTTAATCTCAATTTCAGTGTCATTCACTCCCACTTTACTTTCACCTTTGGTCAAACCACAGACTTTCTTATTGCCTGAAATTATTTTCCCTGTCTTAAAACTAAACCACACTCACTGTTTCCACTCCCACATCTCCTGATTACTCTTTAGTCCATTCTAATCTGGCTTCTATTCTCAGCAATTTATTAAAATCACTGGTCACTCCCCTGTTGCTATATCCAATGGAAAAATTTCCCTTCTGATCTTATTTAACCTCTCTGAAGCAGCTGAAACTATTGACCTCTTTATTCTTAGAATAATCTTCCTATTACCATTTTGATACCATATTCTCCTGGTTTTATTTTTAACATCTTGCTTATTTTTTTCTCAGGCTCCCCTCCCTTCTGGCAATCACCAGTTTGATTCCTGTGTCTGAGTCTGTTTTTTGTTTTGTTTGTTCATTAATTTTGTTTTTTAGATTTCACATTAAGTGAGATATGGTATTTGTCTTTCTCTGTCTGACTTATTTCACTTAGCATAATACTCTCTAGATCCGTCTATATCATTGCAAATAGTAAGATTTCATTTTTTATGGCCAAGTAATATTTCATTGTATATATGTACCACAACTTCTTTATCCAATTGTCTTTTAATGGACACTTCTATGTTCACTGCAGTGTTATTTACAATAGCCAAGATATGGAAGCAACCTCAAGCTTATTTTTCAATGAGTACCTCCCTTAAAAATTGGTCTTCCTCAGGGTCTTAGGATACTTGATTTTTCATTTAATATACTCTTCCATGGTGACTGCGTTCATTCCTTTGCCTTCAATTATTACTTAAATGTTGATGCTTCTTACATCATTCCTCAGATCATATCTTTCTCCTAAGCTCCAGAGTATTATTTCTACTAGATATTTAGATCTGATTATCTTACAGACATCTCAAATTCGATGAATTTAGAAGTGAACTCATCATCATCCAATCTCACCCATTTCAACTCAGCTCCCTCCCATGTTCCCTATCTTGATGAATGGCATCACTATTTACTTGGTTGTTCAAGCCAAAAACCTGGGTAACATTTCAGAATTTTCCTCCAAAAATGTGGGTTTTATTCAAGAATCTTTCTCTTTCTAACCCTCAATATCCAATTAATCACCAAATCTTGTTGATTCTGCCTCATTGATCTTTTTGGCACCTATTCCTTTTTCTCTACTTCAACTTTCATCTCTCTTACTACTGGGTTTTTACACATTGTATTTGTCACATCTGAACTTCCTTTTCCTTACTTTTTTTTCACATGATCCCTTTACTTGTATATTTCTTTCTCAGCCTTTGTATTAGTGGTTCTCAAGTATATTTCTTGATCCTGCTACATCGAAATCACCTGGGAATTTGTTTGAAGTAGCAAATTTTTGAGCCCCATCCCACACCTAATGAATCAGAAGCTCTGAGGGTTGATCCCAGAAATCTATTGTTTAACAAGCCTTCCAGGTGATTGTAATGCATGCTAAAATTTAAGAACTGCTGATTTAGATCTTAGCTGCATTATAATTACCAGTTTGCCTGTCTCTCTATGATAACAGCCCACATTTTTTTTAAGGGTAGGAACAAGTATTATTTCCCACTGCATCCTTACCTTCTAAAATTGTTCTTGTACCCAGTAGGCCTCTAGTAAATATTTATCCAATGAATGAATGAATGGAAGAGAATGTGGTCAAGATTATAGTCACCCTACATTTAGTATCAGGAGCTTAGTATGTGACTGAGGTTAGAGTTAATTTGTACTAAGGGGATAAGAACATTATAACTGAGGTTAAGGATCAGTTTGTGGTCTGAGACAGGTAACTACCCATGATTGGGAGATCATACTATAGCCAAGATTAACTTCAGATCTAGAGAGGGTTAGAAGCTCAATCTGTATTCAGAGTCAAAGCCAGTATAAGACTCATGTGTGACTGGTGTTATGAGCTTTGCTGATGAAACAATAAAACCTATAGTAGCCTGTTCTGACTGAGAAAATGAGTATTTCATAGAGATAAACTCTATGGTTGTGGCTTAGTCATGGCTAACCTTCCTGTTTCAGTTCTCTAAGAGCATTATTTTTAAACAAGCAAAACAGAGGGCTGAAGACGTGCTGCACATCCTTTTCCCTTCACCAAGTGTTCCCACTCACCAGGCTCAGCAGCTAGTGGCCAGCCAGTACTAGATTCTAGCACTCCATGGGCATGCACAGAGTAGGGGCGGCTGGCATTATTCTTGAACACCACAGTTAGGATATCACCAACTTCTCCTCTGAGAAGTGGACCTAATATATGCAATAGAAGAAAAAGTCTCATTAGTAGAGTAGTGGAACAGAGACATTAAAGGCATTAAAGAAAGGGACATATGTAGGAACTCCCTAGAATTAAGAGTTTACCCTGAGAAGGATCCTCCTGAGACTGAAAGTCATGACTGACTTCATTTTTAATTTCAGAAGCCCTTAAACTGATACAAGATGAGGATACTTCAACAATGGGATTATACCTCCAGTTACTCCCACTTTTCCCACCTCAACTCTCTCCATATAATACCCCAAGTTTCTAGAGAATCAGAGCTCTGTGTAATAATTGTTAATAAGGAGTTAGAGTTTGATGCAGAGTAAAGAATTGCTGGGTTCTCTTAAAGGGCCAGTGGATCGCTTCTGCATGAGGACAAGATTGAGGAAACTCGTTGGCCCCTGCCAAAGTGAAGAAACTGCAGCAACAATTAAACTGGGGTGCAAGGGTCATACTGGCTCCCTGTACCATTTTCTTTCTACTCTTTGATGTTTCTACATTCCCCTGCCTTTAGCAAAAATCTGTCACCTTCAGAAATTCCTAGATATAGAGGCCTAAAAATATCTGGTTCATGTTGCAGCAGAATTCATGAATTTCCCCCTTTGATTTCTTATTTCTGTGGCTGATTTATAAAATATGATATAGTTCCAATATATCATAAGGAAAACAAAACTGTTAATGAAGAATGGGAGGCCTTCCTGATACGATGTAACCTGTCTAAGAGCAACATAGGCTTCTGGATACTAAGAAGGAAGTGAAATCGCCTTACCTAAGATTCCCAAGTGCTCCTCTGGTCCAGTTCTTGGCTGAGGGATCTTGAATGTACCATCAGTGTATTCCCTGAATACAGCTTTCTTGTATCTGGAACCTAGGAGCCCATCTTTGTTGCTCAGGAAGATGTGACCATAACTGGAAAATCCAAAAACTGGTATCAGCACTTTGTTCTCAACTCCTCATTTTCATATGGGAAGCTACATCAGACCTAAGCTCATGTCACAGATATAAGAAGGGGGACTATTCCTTCTAATGTCAGATTCTTCACCACATTGGATGCATACATACAGTTATAAATGTCAGATTTCATTATCTATTTATGCTCTTTTGTTTGCCATCATCCAGATAGGAATTTGTAGTACAATTTATATGGCAAGAGTACTGGGATAGGAATCAGAAGACATAGTCTCTAGCTTTAGCCTTGATGATGTCTTAGATGGAATTCATTTGACAAAAGGACAAGGTACAAAGTGTCAGGAAAGTACTAACTGCTTCTGCTGCTGGAAGGAAGAGATGGGGAGAGATAGGGAGGAAATGGAATCTTACAGATTTCTCTTGATGGGATGCTTTCCTTTTTACAAAGAGCTTTATTATTAATTTTATTATTTGACATTCCCAAAAGACTGATAAGGTAGGTATGTCCAGAGGTGGAATCGGCAGTCCGTATGTGATAGGACACATCTTCATTGATACTGTCAGCCAGAAAGAGAGCCGGAAGTTGGATTCAAGTCTGCTGCTTCTTCCCTTTCACCTTCTTGTCAAGTTCTTTCAACATTACCTTAAAGATGAGTAAACTAATACCAAGAAAAAGGAAAGTCACTTGTTCTAGGTTTCAGAACAAGTGGGCAAATAGGTTTCAACCTTCAACAACCAACATAAAGGGCAAGAATTGGCAAAGGGTTGTGAGAGTACTGAAAATAAATTATAGTGCAAATTGCTAAACTGTATCTCAGTACCTTATAGTAATAGAATTACCTAGGATTTAGCTGAACACATGGCTGCCTAACCATAGATTACACTTTCCAAATTTTCTCAAAACTAGGTATGGCCATATGAATAAATTCAAGATAATCAAGTATGAGACAGAGTGGGGTATATAACTTGCAAATTATCAACTTACAGACAATACTGCTTGCCTTGGACTTCTTTCCTTTTTTTTTTTTTTTTTCAATAGCTGGGAATGATTACAATTGTAACAAGCATCTTAGTTCCAGAGATAAAAGCAAGAGTTATGTGTGACTAGTTCACCTACTGGCCCTGGACTGATCATCTCTGTACTATTATGCAAGCAAGAAATAAAATTATAACCTATTTAAGCCACACTATTTTTTTCTTGCTATACAGCATAAGCCTAAGCTGCACCTTAATGACATTTTGTAAATGGACAGCTGCTCTTGGGGTATTCAGTCCCACAAATAAGTTCTCTATAAAATTTAAGTCACAGTATAAGTCCTTCTGGCTAACCAGAGGAAAGGAGGGAAAGATTATGATCATGAAGATGTGGATAAGGTCTTTTAATTCAGCGCCACAGTATAGCAATATAGAAGCACTGAGTTCCACCTTACCTGCATTCTAGCCCCTTCACCAGATTTGTTGGTGCCTTATTAGGTGACTTTAGATAAGTGTCTCCTTCTTTCAGAACTTCAGTATCCTCCTTATCTGTAAAATGATCCACAGTCTCTGAAGCCTTACCTGTCCTTCTCAGACTGGTTATGCCATTCCAGTTCCCAGCTCCTGTCAGGACAATAGTCCCACTCCACTTCTTCTGCCATGATGTAGTAGATCCTTGCAGCCTGGTAGTGTTGGCGAGGGGTAGCTTGGTGGCCAGGACACTGGGAGACATTATAGATTGCCTTCATCCCTGCTTCTTTATGGCTGCCTGTCTGGCAATAAATCTCAAATATCCCTGAAAAAGGAAGAAGGAGCAAAATCTGAATTAAAATACCCCTGTGTAGCACCTGGGATGTTTCCTGCCTCTCTCTAGGCATACTGCAGAGAGTGGGTAGTTTCAGATAAGACTATTCTATGCATTAGATAAAAGATTATTGAAGGATTATTGAGAGCAATGAGCACAGAGGTTAAAAGTTCTGGCTCCAAAGTTATACTGTCTGGGTTTAAAACTAAACTCTGGGTATTTCCAGTCAAGATAGCAGAGCAGATAAAAATTTTGCTTGTCCCTTCTCATGACCACATCGAAATTAAAACTAAACTATAGAAAAATCATAATTGAGAACTGCTTAAAGTCTAGCTAAACAAGTTATACAACTAAGGACATACAGAAGAAGCCACCTTGAGACTGGTAGAAGGAGCAGAGACATAGAACAGACTGGTCCCACATCCAAGTGTGGTGGTTAAAAATCAGGAGAATACCTTGCTGCAGAGGACCCCCTGAGGAGCGAGGGGTCTGTAGCAGGATCCCCAGCCCAGGATTCCAGAAAAGAGAAGCGAGCTTCCCATAACTTCTGGCTGTGAAAACCAGCAGTTATTGTGGCTGAGTGAGACTCGAGTTCTTCTTAAGGGGCACGTGCATGAACTTACTCACTAATGGACTTATTCGCTCTGAGCTCCTGCTCTGGGTCAGCACCTCGAAAAATGCCAGAGACACATGGGAAGGAATGAGTTGTCTGGCTTTAGAGAAAGGGCTGAAGAGGCAGCTTTCTCCTAGACAGAAGTGCTGGCAGGGTCTATTATTTCTTTGTTGAGCTCTCCCACCTATTATTTCTTTGTTGAGCCCTACCAGTGTGCAGATGCAGGAAGCTGCCATATTTGAATCTTCGTCAATATGGCTAACACTTGTTGCCCTGCCCTGGTAATTCCCTGAGACCCCACCCCAAGGAACTTGCAGACCAACCCAAGGGGCTTCCAGTAGCTTTTCTGTACAAATGGCCTGTCTTGGCTCAAGTTGTAGGCTTTTCTAAAATCATTCAAAGGTTCACAAAACCCAAACAAGCAGTATCTGGCCTTGGCATGCCTTGTACCTCTTGCTGAAAAGCCTGAAGCCCGGCATTAGTGGCAGCTGGCCTTGGTTTGTGATTTGGCCTCTTGAGGCACTTCCAAGACCAGCACATTTGCAGATTACTTGGTGGCTCATGCTAGGTGGCCCTAGGCAGGGCACAGACTGTGGCTGAACTTAGCCTGCAGCAAGGCCCCTCCTAGGAGGCCCTGGAGCCTGCACACCTGGTGGCTAGCTTCAGACCAAACCAGAGTACCATGTAGGGCTGCAACTGAGTATGACACAAAGGGAAGACAGGGAAGTCACCAGAGCCCTGCTAAACCAAATCCTTTTCTGTGGAGTCAGTCCCTACACAACAACTCCTCCACTGTAATCACTGGCCAATTCTCACAGCAAATCCTGTGGGTCAATCCCTCCAAGTGAAGTGCAAACAGCAACCAAGGCTCAACTACAACAAGAGAAAACACACAACCCACACAAGTGACATAACTAGAGCACCCAGATGTGACCGGGAAAATTGCGCCGCAGCCTTATAAATATTGTTTACACATCTATCTCCCTTTTTCACTGTTAGCTGACTCATTTATCTTTACATTCCTAGCATTTAGACAAATAAGTGGAAGAAAACAGATGTTTACTGTTTGGGGGGAAATGTAATTGTAATATAAAAGGAAAATAAAAATAAGTGAGGAAGAAAAGAGAAAAACAGAGAAAGACAAGGAGAGAGGAAAGAAAAGACGTAAATTGTAGGACAAGAAAAAATAATAAAAGAAAATAGGAGTAAAAGAAAAGGAAAAGAAATAATGAAAACAAGGAGAAAGGAAGATAAACAAAAATAAAGAAGGGGGGAGAATGAAAAGGAAAAACAAAAGGCAAAATGGGATAAAAGTGATTAAAAGAAAAAAAAGAGGAAAAAGAAAGAAGGAATATATATTAAAAAAGAAAGGATTAAAGAGGAAGAGGAAAAATGAAAGACCAGATGGAAAAAGATCAGGGGAAAGAAAGAAGGATAGGAAAGGGGGATAAAAAAGAAATAATGAATAAAGAAAGAGCTCCAACAATGAAAGAGAGGAAAGAAACCCTGAGGGATCAGGACAATCATAAATATTCTTCTCATTGTTGAGAACTTTAACATAAATTTGGTGGGGAATAACACATCGTTCTAGCATTTTTTATAATTAAAAATTATTGGGGGTGACATTGATCAACTAATTCTAGTAAGTTTCAAGTGTACAATTCAACAGTAAGTCATATATATATATTGCATTGTGTGCTCACCACCCACAGTTACGATTTCTTTCTGTCACCATATATTTGACCCCCTTTATTGCTCTAATGTTTTTATCTACCATTTTTCTTGGCTATTAAAACTCTAGTATCAGTAGATTTATTGGAAGAGTTGAGGTATATTATGCAGAGTGATAGTTTTAAATATGATATGTCATTTCTATTAAATGCAATATAAGCTTATTAAAATTTAAAGCAGAGCAAAAAGAGGATAAAAAATTACCAATAAACCTACATGACTGAAACATTTTTAACATTTTGCCGGATTTTTTTCTGGACATTTGTTCCACATAATTGTAAGCCTCCAGCACATAGCATGTTGGCTCTCTCTGGTGGTGTTTCTAAAGTTATCCACGAATCTACCTAATTAAATATGTATAGTTACCCATCTCCATCACTACTTCTTTCTCTAGAATCCCCAAAATGGATTCTGGTCTTGCCTTTTCCATTAACTGGGTACTTTTGCCCTGTCTTTAGAGAGCTACTCACAATGGTTTCTCACAGTCTTAATCAGAGAGCAAGTCCCCATAGGCAGAATAAAGGAGATTTCAGTTTCAAGATATCATCTAGGAGTAAAAATCAATAGGAATTTAAGGAGAATGGGAAGAAGAAGAAAAAAAAACAGAAAAATTAGAGCCAACACATCTAATCTGAACAAAGCATTTCTCCCTTTCAGGCCTCTGTCTCTTCCTCTTGTTGGTAAAAGAAGTGAATTGAGATTATCTCAAAGGGATTCTACCAGTTCCAACATTCTATGACTTGATAACTCTTCAGAAAGAGGAAAGAGTTTGAAAGTTCTAGAAAATGCAAAGGTAAAATGAGTTTGGGCTTTTGCTAACAAGAAAACTCAGGAATCTTGACAAAGAGTAACATTTCAAGGCTTTTATCATATAAACCCATTCACTCCCTCTCTCTTATATCAGATTAGAATGCTTTTAAGCCATCTAAAGATACCCTCCTTGGGGCCTCAGTGTGGCACACACACAAAAATTAATATATCTAAAATAAGAATGAGCCCTGGGAGACATATAGACATCACTGGGGAGCCAAGCTAATTGTGCAAGAAGGAGATTAAACCTAGGGTTTGGCTTTGGGACCAAGGCTAGAGAGAAGGGTCTTTTTCACTTATAAGTTCCCCACCCCAGGCCTCACTAAAAGCATTTGTTTCTGTTGTTCCTTTTAGCTCCATTAACTCTTTCTAATTTGCTACTAACTTGCCCTAACCAAAATTCCCAGGTAGATGGGCAGGAATAAGGACCCAAAAAGTCTGTGGAGACCAGCTTTATGCCAAGTGTTTGTCAACCCCAGTGCCAGGCTGAAATTACTAAATTGTCAAGGAGACTTGTTTTGTTTAGGATTGTTTTTTTCCAAATAGAAATGCAATTTACAAAACTAAAATAAAGTTTAGTGGGAAATGCACAGAACTGACAGATATTTTTCTTATAAACACTATTTCCACCCACTACCTAGAAAAATAATATACCCTAGGAACTGCAAAGAGAAATTACTGCTACATTATGAAATGTTAGGCATAGATAGAATCAGGAGAAATATTCTAGTCAAAATTATTTCCAAAAGAAAAACAGGGAGAAGGAGAAGTAGAGAGAAAAACAGAGAGAGAGAGGAAGAAGGAGAGGGAGAGGGAGAGGGAGAGACAGAAAAGGGAGAGAGGGAGAAAAGAGGAGAGAAAGGGGAGGGAAGACAGACAGAGAAAGAAGAAAGAAATCTAACCACAGAGAAAGGGAGTGATTAGACAAAAATTAAACAGCAAGTTAATGAAAGAGCCTGTACTAGAAGTTTGTGTGTTCCAATTCCTGGTCTGAAACTGTTACAGCACACTCACATCTCATTCCCACCAGAAATCCTCACAGAATATCAGAGTTGGAAGTGTTTATAGGTGTATCTCATGGACCTCCCTCCCAATGCAAGGACTATAGAATCTCTACGCAGCTAAGGGACTACATGGCCAAGTCCACCATCTGCCTATATAAGAATTGCCCTGACCCTGGGCAGCATCTCTGTTTCTCTCTTGTTCCACAAAAGAGTTTTTAAAGTTTCTCATTCTGTCCTGCCTGCAGCTGAGAAGAGAATCCAAATAACCATAACATGGAATGGTTGTGGAAGAGTGAGAAACAAAATAACTCTTCTTTTCTCATCACCAGCCCCCTTTACCCAGTCCTATATCTAACAAAGCCTCTCAGCCTAGGACCAGTTGCTAAGGTACTTACCGGGGTTGTCAGGCTGCATGATGGCTGTTACAAAGGTATGAGGAAAGAGCATGGCTGCACTCTTTCTCATGCCCTGAAGCTTCACAGTGTTGCCCTGGAACATGACCCCGTGCACATCAGTCTCTGTGCCCAGGCCGAGCAGGTGCCAGGTCACTGTGTCACCCTTGCACATGTCCAGCCTGGGCAGGTTAGAGAACAGAAACCCGTTAATTGCTGGAAAACAAAAACAAGATAGGATGGGGTGATGAAATCAGACTACTTGAGCACTGGCCAAGAGCATGAAATCAGCTCTGTAATACAGTTTCCCACAACATGAAATTTCTGAATCATCCTCAACTCCCTGCTTTCTTCCCTAAGCCACTTTAGCTCTACTTATGAAGGCCTACCTCTTTGGGATGAGAGCACAACTAGTCTTTTTGGCCTCACCTACAGCCCCACTCTACACATCCTTGCAAAACTCAACTACTCTCCACTGCAACTCCTTCACACACACGATAGTATCAAACTCTTCTATTCTTACTCTCTTGAAGCTCTCCTCTTTTGGCTTTGATAGTACCACACTTTTCTGGTTCTATTACAACCCCTTTGTTTCTCCTCTGTCTTGTTCTCATTCTCCATCACTCTAAAATTTTGGGATTCCCAAGATTTCATACTCAGCTTTAAATCTACCTCTTCTTCTTCATCTTCACTACCACTGCCCTGGCTCTACCCCTCATCTCTCTGGCCTGAATTCCTGAAAAAGCCTCCTCCCTAGTACTCCTGCCTGCAGTCTATCCTTTCACCCCTCTCACACACATATACACAGCATTATTGTGTGAGCTCTATTTGCCTCTGCAGTCCAAGGCCTTAATCATGGTAGGTACTTAAAATACACTTGTTGACATCACATACTGTTCTGTCTGCCTGGAATATACTTTCCTTCTGGTCTCTATTGCAAACTGCTACTCATTCATCATGCCTCAACTCAAATGTCACCTCCCCTGTGTAACAAATTTATTATTCTATCTCTAGTTTCCATGAAAATGTCCCCTACAAAATTCTGCCATATCACTTACCACATAACCCAGTGATTTACTTATACACCTATCTCCCACACTAGATTGACCTAGCAGGAAGCACTCCTTTTTTATGTATCTGTGTGGCTACCCAAGCACCTGACATGTTGCCTGATACTAATCAGGTGCTTCATAAGTTCAAACTGGAATGAACTTGGTTCTCAGGACTGTCTTAGTTTTTCCAGCTAATGCAACTGACTGGTGATGAGAACCAAGAAATGGAGCCAATAAACAACACACTTGCTCTTGACCGCTTTCACCTTCCATATCCCCATCAAAAATGTAGGGAAGCCTGCTTGAAGTGGATCCCTTTTCAATGTCCCCACATTCAATGTAACTAGCTTTAATGAGTAACCCTACTGGGTAATTCTCCAGAATGCTGATGGGAACACTGTTAACTTTCTGATTCTACTTCACCTCCCTATAATGTCTGATTGCAAGCCTGTTTAGCCTTTGAGCTCCAGCTCAAGCATTCCCTTCTTCCAGGAATCTTTTAATTGGATTTCTCCTCATTAATGTTCTCCTTTGAACTCTATGTCACTTAAAATCTGTTTCACACGATTTACCACTTAATTATAGTCTGTCTCAGATTTTCTATAATCGCTTCATGGATATTCCTAGTCTCTTCTCATTGCAAAATTCTGGGAGCTCCATGAAAACTGGGACCATGTCTTTCTATTCATTAATTCACCTACTGACCCACCTACTCATTAATTTATTAGTTCACTAGTTCACAAGCATTTGCTGCATATTAGACAGAGATAAGCAACAAATAATACTCACTTTTAAGGAGACTACACTTTAGCAGAAGTCAAAAGCAATGTACTACAATATTGGAGAGTGTGTGAAACATGCTATTAAAATAATCAGATAAAAATGCAACAGTAGTTCAGAAGAGGGTGTCATCATCCTGGGACTGGGTGATAAAAAAAATTGTTATATGGAGGAGTTAGCTTTTGAATAGAGACTTAGAGAATGAAAAGAATTTCTACAGGCTGAAGGCAAAGATGTAACAAGGGGCATTTCAAGTGGAAGGCAAAGCATTGCAAAAGCACAAAATTAGAAAGGTATAAGGTAAATCCATATAGAGAAAAATAGGCCTGTTTGGCTGGAGTATGGGTTGTGGAGCAAGGGTAGTGGGCAATAATGGAGGAGATAAGACCGGAAATGTATTATTTCAGCTCACTCTTTTCAGTCTATGGTAGATTCCTTGTGTGCAATCCTCATTTCACAGTACCTTTATCCATTGTCTCGCATACTGTGTAACACAGGACACACATAAGGTGCTAAGTATAAGATCTTTTGTCAGATTTAATCCCTCGAACTAGCTCTGCCCTTGGGCATAGGGGACCAGTGGAATCAGTGTTTTCAAGGATGGGTCATGGTTAAGTTTAGGTTAAATTTTATTACTTATAACATCTCAATTGTAGCTCAGGACAAAAGCACTCACTCCCCATACCATGCATCTGATTGGAATCTCGAAAACCCATGACATCCTCTGAGAGTAGTCGGGAATCCAACATAGCAGCTGCTTGGTTGGCATTGCTGTACCAGCTCTTGTTCTCATCCAACACAGTAAAAAGGAGAAAGAATTCTTTATCCACCCCTTTCTGTAGGCCAAGTGGAAGAGAAGAGAGGGAAAAATAACAACAGTTTCAGCAGTTGTAGACTGTTATTCACTAGACCCAATGATCCCTGGTTCTTTCCTGTTTCCTTCTCCATGCACAGAGCAAAGCCCATATCTCCTGCCTAGAACTGCAGTTGTTGCTAGGTACTTTTTCCACAGGTAACCTGAAATCACAGTGAGTGAAAGTCAGAATAAAGTGACAAGACTGTAAGGGAGAGATGAATGAGAGCAAAGAAGAAGCACAAGATCAGGATTATGAAGAAGAGTCACAGAGTATAATAGAAGAGAACCTATAGTTAGCTGGGGAGGAGTGGAAAAATGTGGCTAAAAATCATAGGAGGACTCTAAGGGTATTAGAAAATAAAATAAAAAATAATAATTATTAATACGATATTTATCATTATTACTGCTAATATTTACTGAGTGCTTACTATGTACCAGACACTGTACTAAGCAGCATATGGATTATTTTAATTAACCCTCACAAAAATCCAAAATATCTTCTTCCATTGTTAATCTTTATCACAGACGAGGAAACTGAAGCAAAGAGAGGTTAAGTAACTTGCCCAAGGTTACACAGCTAGAAATGGTGGGCTGGATATAAAAGAAGAAAAGCAAATATTAAAGCAGATTTAGGAATTTGGAGCAAGGGTCAGGGGCCACCGAGGCTAACAAAAATGAGGTATTGATGAGCTGATATAAGTTAGAAAGCAAGAGACTAAAAAAAGATGTGTATTTGATAGTAAAAGAATAACATGCAAGACAGCATACGGTCACCAACTATTAATGTCTGATTCAATAGCTTGATTATTTTGTTTTCTATCCCCTCACCTCTAGAACCCAGTTCCATGCTTAACTCCTATTCAGCAACCCAGCCTCGTCATCCTCTCAACAGACTTTTTAGCCAGAAACCCTGGCAATACCTGTTTGCCATCTGTACCCAAGGCACCAGCCTTGCACACTAGCAGGGGGCCCACCAGACCAGAATTTGTATCTTTTATGGGATCCACGGCAGAAAAATACATCCAGGTGAGACAGGAAGGATCCTGAGCAGTGGGGCCGGCATGGGGGGGTACTATCCAGCGATATGTTATTTTCTCAAAGGGCTTGGCCACCAAGCCAGGGTGGGATGAGTCTGCAGGGGAAACATGGGACTCATTACTCACATTGGCTAGAGTGAAGATCAGCTCCAAACTGTGGGGTAAAGATCATAAACTACAAAAGCATTATGGAGCAGCAGTATGAACAACAGTAACATGGAATATTGAATATTGAAAAGAGCCCTGGGTAGGAGTCAAGACACTAGAGTTTGGTTCCTGGTTCTGTCACACCTTGTTAAATGAACTGGGGAAATTAGAACTTCCCCAAACTTCCAAACTCATAGGACCTAAGGAATAAAAGGCCTTTAAAACTTATTTGGAATATTCCTCACCCGAAAACATACATTAATCTGTTCTTATATCTCTACCTCTGGTTAAAAATCTCCAGAGATGGGAGATTCACTACCTTCCATCATTGTCTGTTTCATCTTTGAATTATTCTGATTATTGAATATTGTTCCTTTGTATATGTATGCATGTATGTACATGTGGATGTATATATGTTATATATATATATATATGTGTGTGTGTGTGTGTGTGTGTGTGTGTGTGTGTGAAAAAGAACACTAAGGCTATAATTTCTTAATGGGCACAAGTCAAAGTCAAGCAATGCACAGAAATTTTATTTAAAAATTTCAAACCTATTAGTAATCCAAAAGTACAAATGAAAATGCTGGATAACTTTTGCCTGTCAAATTAGCAAGATATTACAAGTGAAAATAATCAGTGTTTGTGAGAAATGGTCCAGATGACATACCTCTCAGCACTTTTGGAAAAAAAAAATGTTGAGAAAATGTATTAAATGCCTTAAAATTATTCATGCCTATAAAAACTGTAATATATGCAATAAATACTAAAAAGAATGTTCAACCTAATGCAGATTAAAACAACAATGAATTTTGTTGCTTTCCCACAAGACCGAGATTTGGACAAAGGTTAAAATGGTTGTCCTGTGTTGGTGAGGTCATCCTTCTCATTTACTGTTGATGGAACTCAAAATTGATGGGACTGTAAATTTTCCAGAGAGCAATTTAGATGTAGTTACTAAAAATGTTAATGTGTGCACCTTTAGACACAGTGATTCCACATCATAAAAATATATTCTTCTGAAGAAATAGTCATAAAAATATGCAAAGAAGCATATGCAAGGATATTTGTAGAAGAACCTATAATGGGATGGTATAGTTTACGATGCTATTAGCTTATCTTTCCTTATTAACTCACTGTTCCCAATTTTTAAATTTTCAAACATGCAGAAAAATTTCAAGGTTAATACAATAATCATCCTACCACCTGGAGTTGATGTTAACTTTTTGTATGCTTTAATTCATCTACATCTATGTGTAGGTTTATCTACACACACATATGTACACACACTTTTTGTTTGCTTGCTTTTGCTAAATTATTTGGAAGTAAAATGCAAGCATCATGAAATTTTATTTCTAAATATATCAGTATCTCCTATATTACAATAACATTACCACACCTAAAAAAATACTCTAATGTCATCTAATATCCACTCTGTAACAGAAATTTTCTAATTATCTCACAAATGTCTTTTAAAGCTATTTTTTTTAATAAAAAAGGTTTTGCACATTGCCCTTGGTGTTGTCTCTTTAACATTTTTCCCTGTGGCACTGACTTTTTGAAGAAACTAGTCAGCTGCCTTATAAAGTGTTTTTTTAGGCTAGATTTGACTGTAACTTTCCCCTTTATGCTTTCAGTATTTTTCATATTTTTGGCTTGGGATTAGCATGTGTTCATACTACTTTCAGAGAAAACAAGAAATTAGTTACTCAATAATCCCACCCTAGTGTTCCCTCCAAAAATAGAAATCCAAATCATATGTACATATTCATTCATGGCAATATAATTTAGAATATTCTAAAATAATGAAACAAATTTACATGTACAAACAATATAGGATAAGATGAATAAATTATGGCAAACCCATTCGACAGTATTATATAGCTATTATAATATTTATAACATTATTATACAATGGGAGAATGAACAAAATATAATGGTAAATGAAAATAGTATTATATAAAATTGTATAAACCATATGATTACAAATCTATAAATATAGACATTTTTATAATGACAGAAAAATATTAAAAGATATATCAAAATATAATGGAAATTATCTATGAATTATGTTTATTTATTTTATAATTTTTTACTTTTTTCAAAATTCCATAGCACATATATATTATTTTTATAATCAGAATATATTTTAAAGTGGTCTCTTATTGAGTCCAGCTCTGTCTTGCTATAATACACATTCATTCAACAATATCCACACATGGCTATTAATTCTGCCTCCTTCTCACTCCTTCTCTTCCCTATTTATTTGTCCTCTAGAGTTACCTGCTACTACCTGCAGCCCACATTAGTTGGAAACCCTGCCTGCTCACCATCATTGTACACAGTTCCCTCGTAGTCTTTCTCATAAAAGACCCCATGAGGCTGTATGCTGAATGCCTGTGAGGCACGGTTGTAGAAGATCACCTGGATGGTGTCACCCACCTCAGCCCGGATCACTGGCCCTGTCAAATGGGAAGAAGAGACCATGGAAATGAAAATAGGAATGGCAAGAGAGGATGGGGATAAAAAAGAGGGAGGGAAAAAAAAAGAGATGTGAAAAAGATAGAGAACGGTTTTCTTTGCAGCTATAAAAAGCACATCGGAATCCATGATATCATTTTGATCCTCAAATATAATTCTAAGGTACACAGGGCAGGGAATATCTTCATTTTACAGATGAGGAAACTGCAGCTCAGAGAGGTAGAATTGATCTGTTCAGGTTCAAATGACTGATTAGGAACTGAGACAGGAACTAAAACCAGGGCTTTCTCCCTCCCCACTATCAGATTAAATCCTATTTCCCCTGCCTTTATTTCCCCATTTGCCATAGTTGCATTTCCTGGCAGGGCCCATCTAAATATCTGAGCTTGCCTCAATTCTAAAACAATTTTGAGCAAATAAAATTATTATATCTTCTATAAAGGCCCTGGATTAGATAGGCTAGCCATGACTACTATACTTTTCTTTGTTATACTACCTACCACCTCTAATCTAGCTTAGGTCACCTTTGAGACCAACCAGAAATACCAAGACAATACCTTGAGCACTTATGCTGATTCTAACCCTAGTTCAGAGTTTCTGTCTTGGGTTCTACTCAATGTCCATACCTAATGCTCCATCTCTGCTCAAGACTAGGACCAATACGCCACTCATAATAATGACAAAAAAAAAAAAAACAGATAGAAGATGAGTAGGAAATAGAAGACTTAAAAAAAAAAAAACATAATAGACCAAGATTCCAATCAAGATGGCAAACTAGGCGAAAACAGAGTTCACTTTCTTCCATGACCACATTAAAATTACAAACTATACAAAACAAAACAAAACAACAAGCTGGAGAACCACCTGAAGTCTAGATGATCACAACACATACATCTGAGGATATAACACATTGAGACTGGAAGGAGGGGCAGAGACACGAAGAGGGCTGGTCCTGCACTCATGTGTAGTGGTTGAGCACCAGCAGGGAGAGTGCAGCTTCAGAGGGGCCCTGGCCCCCCTGAAGGAATGAGGGGCCCTGGCCCCACACAGGGGCTCCCCAGGACAGAGTTCCAGCCCCGGGAAGAGGAATTCCCACAAAATGTGACTATAAAAACCAGTGAGGATTCTAGCCATCTGGGTGATATAAATGGAACCTGAAAACCCAGACGTCCCATTAAAGGGCCTGTGAACAGATTCACTCACTTGCAGACATTCACCCTGGGCTCTGGCAGAGGGTCAGCAGCTCAGAAGGTACAAGAGGCATATGGGGAAAAACTAAGTTGAATGGTACCTGCTCAAGGGCTGAAGGGGCAGCCACCACTGCTTCTTTGTTAGGCCGCCTCCAAGGCACTGTACAGGTGAGCGTAATCTTGCCTGTGTTGGACACTTCTCTCCACATAGCCAGTTCTGAAGCTGCATTGGCTTGGTGAGATCAGTTCACTCCACTTCATGCCCTCCTGGGGCTCTGCCCCACCCAGCCCACAAATTGCTCCCAGTGATCTGTTGTCAGGCAGCCAGCCCCACCCTGCATCTTCCCTTGGTCATACATTTATTGGCAGGCAGAAGCTCACATGTCCTGTGCACAGCCCTCACATTTCAGGGGAGACTTTTGGTGGTGAGCCACTGGTGCCAGCCTGTGGGTGGAATGTGGGGGTCTGAGGTCCTGAGGAATACAATGGCTGGCCTTGCTGTGACTTGAGACTTTTTCAGGAAGCTGCAAATTCAGCACTGGCGTGAAACCTGACTTTGCATTAGCCAGGTGAAATTTGTTCACTTTACTCCAGTGACTCCCTGGGTCCCATTCCACCCAACTCACATATTACCCAAAGGTTCTTCCAGCTGAAAAGTCATAGGGGCAGCTGGCAAGCAGCCCTAGGCCTTGAGGTGTACTGGTCCTTTTGCTAAGCCACCCCAGGCCCGATACTAAAGATATCCAACCTTGGCTTGCAGCATGTCTCCCACTTGCCTCCAGAACCAGCACAGGCAGCAACTGTTTGTGGATCACTTTGTAGCCCATACCAGGTGACAATGAACAATCAAAGGAAGCGGCAACCCTTGGCCTACACGGGAGCCCCTCACAAGGGGCCCCAGAACCAGCATACCCAAAGGCTGATGTCAGACTACAACAGAGCATCACCTAATTAGCCCTACAAGCAGCACACCAAAAGGGTGGTCTTAATAAGTACATAGCCTGCTGGGGCGAATCCCACTCCCTGTGGGTGTAACCAAACCCATAGCCAGTCAAACACAGAGATCGATCCTATCCACTAACATGGTAATAGCAATCAAGGCTTAGTTACAACAGGAGAACACACATGACCCACACAAGGAACACATCCAGAGCCCCCAATGCAGGTAGTCAGGGAGACTGGGCCTCTGAGCCACACAGTACACCTACTACATAGGGCCACCTAGCCAAGGCAGGAAGATGTTCCTGATACATAGAAATGAACATGAAGAGGCAACTAAAATGAGAAAACAAAGAACATGCCACAAATGAAACATCGGGAGAAAACTCCGGGGGGGGGGGGGAAGAAAAAAACTAAATGAAATGGAGGCAAGCAACTACCAGAAACAAAGTTCAAAACATTGGTTATAAGAACATGCTCAAAGAACATAGGGGGAGAATAGGTGATCTCTGTGAGGACATCTACAGAGAGATAGTAAGCATAAAAAGGGGCACAGAAACCATAAAAAATAACCAGTCAGAACAATACAATAACCAAAGTGAAAAATAGAAGGAATCAACGGTAAATAAGGTGAAGTGGAGAACTGAATCAGTGAGTTGGGAGACAAGAAATCAGAAAACATCCAATCAGAACAGCAAAAAGAAAAAAGAGAAAAAAAATAAGGAAAGCTTAAGAGACCTGTGGGACAACATCCAACATCCACATCATAGGGGTACCAGAAAGAGAAGACACAGAATGAGGGATTGAGAACTTATTTGAAGAATAATGACAATAAACTTCCCTAACCTGGCAAAGAAAATAGACATACAAGTCCAGGAAACTCAGAGAGTCCCAAACCAGGGGAACCAAACAGATCACACCAAGAGACATCATCATTAAAATGCCAAAGTTTGGAGACTAAGAGAGAATCCTAAAAGCAGCAAGAGAAAGGCAGCTAGTTAATTACAAGGGTATTCCCATAGAATGACAGCTGATTTTTCAGTAGAAACTGTTGGCCAGAAGGAATTGGCACGAAATGTTCAAAGTGATGAAAAAGAAAATCTGCAAACAAGAAAAAGAAAATCCAGCAAGGCTATCAATTAAAATTGAAGGTGTGATAAAGAGCTTCCCAGAGAGGAAAAAGCTAAAGGAATTCATCACCAACAAGCCAGAATTACAAGAAATGCTGAAAAGCCTTCTGTAAAATGAAGTGGGGGGGGCGGATCATAAATACAAATAATAAAATACCAGTAACTATGTACTTACCAATAACTACCCAATGTAAATGGATTAAATGCTCTGACCAAAAGGCATAGGGTAGCCAAGTGGATAAGAAAACAAGACCTATACATATGCTGTCTACAAGAGATCCACCTTGGATCAAATGACACACACAGACTGAAAGAAAAGAATGGAAAAAAGATATTTCATGCAAACGGAAATGTTTTAAAAAGCTGAGATAACAATACTTAGATAAAATTGATTTTAAAACAAAAGCTGTAATAAGAGATAAAGAAGAACATTACGTAATGATAAAATGATCAATACATCAAGAGCATATAACTCTAGTAAGCATATATGCATGCAAAATAGATGTACCTACATATATAAAGCTATAATTAACCAACATAAATGGAGAGATTTACGGCAACACATTCATAGTAGGAGACTTTAACACCTCACTGACAACAATGGACAGATCTTCCAGACAGAAAATCAATAAGGAAACTGCAGCTTTAAATGACACTCTAGACCAGATATACTTGATATTTTCAGATAATATCACCCCAAAGCAGTAGAATATACATTTTTCTCAAATGCATATAGAACATTTTCCAGGATAGACCACATGACGGGCCACAAAACAAGTCTCGATAAATTTAAGAAGATTGAAATCATATCATATGTCTTCTCCGAACTCAATATAATGGAACTAGAAATCAACTACAAGAAAAAAAAATAAAACAACTGGAAAATACACAGTGAACATTGAGATCAAGGAAAAAATAAAAAAGATATCTAGAGGTAAAATGAAAACACAATGACTCAAAATATATGGTACACAGCATAAACAGTTCTTTGAGGGAAATTCGTATCAATATAGGCCTACCTCAAAAAAAAAAAAACCAAGAAAAATCTCAAATAAACAGTCTAACTTTACACTTAACCAGAAAAAGAACAGCAAATAAAAACTAAAGTGTGTAAAAGGAAGAAAATAAAGATGAGAGTGGAAATAAATGAAATAGCGTCTAGAAAAATAATGCAAAAGATCAATGAAATCAAGAGCTGATTCTTTGTAAAGATAAACAAAATTGGTAAACTTTGAACCAGACTCATCAAAAAAAAAAAAAAGATAGAGGACCCAGATAAATAAAATCAGAAATGAAAGAGGAGAAGGAACTATGGACACCATAGAAATACAAAAGATTGCAAGAAAACATTACAAGCAATTATATGCCAATAAAGTAGACAATCTGGAAGAAATGGATACATTCCTAGAAACATACTTTCTCCCAAGATTGAGTCAAGAAGAAACAGAAAATCTGAACCAATTGATTACTACCAATGAAATTAAATCAATAAACAAAAAACTTCTTCCCCCAAAAGTCCTGAACTAGATGGCTTCATAGGTAAATTTGACCAAATATTGAAGGAAGAATTAACACCTATTCTTCCCAAACAATTCCTAAAAATTCAAGAAGAGGGAGGATTCCCTCTTTTTATGAAGCCACCATTACCCTGATTCCATAAACAGACTATATATATAGAC